>NC_064304.1:98986400-99011400 GCF_023373825.1 Bactrocera dorsalis | reverse complement strand
GTTGGTGGACTTCACTGGTTGTATCTATGCAGTCCAGCGGTGCATGTATACTACTAAGAGCAAAAAATAGTAAGACTTTGTTCATAATTTTAAAACTCTTAATTTATTCTTCAAAATTTATGGCTTCACTATCAAAATAGTAACCCTCAATACACTTGTGCCATGCGGGTAGCGATTCACGTTTCCAGAAGTCATACGGAGCAAAATCAGTCGAATACGGTGGGGGCAGTATGTGATCGTACATTCGTGGTGCAAAAACCAGGAGTGTCGACCCATAATCGAGGACTCTTTTTATGAATAGCTTCACCAAAATGACGCTAACACTCAAATAGTATTCCCTGTTGACAGTTTGGCTGTCGGAAGGAATTCGGAGTGCACCAAACCTCGATAATCGAAGAAAACTGTCCATAACCTTGATTTTTTCACCTGCTTTGCTGTGGTTTTTTCCGATTTCGGCTCGCCTTTGCCACGATATTCGGCCGATTTATTCTCTGTTTCCGGATCGTAAGCATAGATCCAAGACTCATCACCAGTAATTCATGACATCCTGATAGTCGGAAAGCAATGTTTCAAAGACGTTAACGCAACTCTGTTTTTCGAAAAAATTGAGTGATATTGGAACCAATCGTGCGTTCACTTTTCTAGGCCCAAACGATATTTGGAAATGGTTTTCACTGATTCTTCCGATATTACAACGATGCCAGTAAGATCTCTGACTGTTAATCGTCGATTCTCAAGCAACAATTCCTTTATTTTATTGACGTGTTGATCATTAGTTGATATTGATGGCCGTCCTGGACGGGGTTCGTCATAAACGCGTTCTCAACTCTCTTTGACCAATTTGTACCAATCAAAAACCCTGCTCTCCACAACAAATATCATTGAAGGCCTTTTTGAACACCTTGATCGTTTCGGCATCAGAAATTTGATTCCTCACCCAAAATTTAATGGAACTTCTTTGTTGAATAATCTCACTCATCGAAAAAAGAAGGTCTCACCGAAGTGGTTGGAGACTTACATACTTTCTGAACAATATTTTTCTTAAAACTAATATAAAAGGCTTATTTTGGTCTAAAGCTAATATAAGAAGATTCTACAGTCAGGAGAGAAATGGAGCGGGAAGTTATTACTACTACCTTGTCATAGCTCTATCTTCAACTTAGTTGTCATAATGGAATGGTCAAATCAGTGACTTTGCCGGTAGTAAAGTATTATTGAAGTGATAGTTATATGTGGATATTATTCATATAGTATATAATATATTTTGAATAGATAATGAAAACCAAACAATAGTTTTTTGTCTTTGAAAATTGTACAGTCGATTTTTTAAGAAAATATTTTTAATTTTTTTAACTTTAATATTTTCATAACGATGACTTTCTTAATGAACTCGCAAATGACAAAAATAACTGTTTTCTGCTTATGAATAAATATGGTATGGAATTTGCGCGCGTTATGGTATAATAATTAGCTGCAGTTGTATAAACCATTTGCCTGGAGGCAAAATTAAAATTAATAGTTAGACCACTGATGGGAAGTATGATGGAATGAGTGACGTGTGCGGCGGCATTTCATAACATCGGTTTTTACGATGCATATTTCAATGACATGGAGTTGCGTTGCATTTTTAGGACAAACATACATGCGCATATAAATAAATAAACTAGTTTGGTATAAATAAAATAAAAATGTAACTATCTACAAACAGTTATAAATTAACTGTTATACGAGTTACATTACAAGTTCTATTACGAAAATATTTCACCTCTATAAGTCAGTGCGAAGTGTAATCGGGAGTTTTCCCAAACAACCGGTATTAAGAATTTCCGAAGAGAAAATTATGATACTGAATTGAAGCCTATGATTGAAGCTGACTTTTTTTCGACGCCGTTGTTTTTGTATAAGCTCATTCGATATTGAGTATTCATAAAAAGTAGTTTTTAGTAGATTTTTCTGACATGAAGTAATTTGTTTTAAAATTTTTTAAAGAAAAGTTAGCAATATTGATGAAGCTGTGTTCCAAAATAAAGGTTTTTAAGAACATACATATTATCGGTCAAGTCTTGATTTTTTTTAATTTTAAAGGAACATGAAAAGTCGATCGATACTAATAGCGTTTTTTTTTTAGAAAAATGTACAAAAATGTTGCATTTGTTCTACCCTATGCCCGGGCTGTCAAAGTAGCGTGTTCTTTTCTCAGAATATAGCCTTTCAACAAAAAAAAAATACATTTTACAACTTAAGCGTGAGAGTTATCCAGGTGATGTTTATTTATCGTTATTGCTATTTTTTTAAACAACTTTTTCTGCTAATTATAATAAATCAGTCAATTTTGTTAAGAACAATAATGGCTATTGGCTTTTTTGTTCATTTGTCACGTAAAAATGTAACATTTATAAAATGTTGACATATAACGAGGTAAAAGTATAAAGTCGACTGGAAGCTGGAAAATCTTTCTATTATGGGGACTCAAGAAATTATTAGAAAGGGATTCTCTCGGAATTTCTATTGTTATTGTTATGTAAAATATAAGATATTGAAATAATTAATAATACTAACCAAACCAATCATCATTTAAAGACCCGGTTATTTGGCCTAAAGCATCAGCTGATGACTTATTATAATCTGCAATCTCCAGCCGATCGTTTATGGCCGCCAACGAGGAACGACGCTTAAGCGGCTCTGACTGGTGCTGTTGCGTACACCCACCATCTACTATATCAGCGGAATTTTGACTACCATCTGCCAGATCAATATTCGCGGCACTACGATAAAATTTACGCGCTGCACGTAGGAAATTAAAGAGGCGTGTTGTATCAGCGGACGACACACTACCGTTGGGCGATATGCGTTTTGTTGACACACATTTCACATGCGTCTTCGGCTTGGAGTTCGCATTTGAATTCCGCGTAGTGCAGTCGGACATAGAACTTGAAGAAGAACTCTCTTTGGCAGTATACACGCTGAAGTTAGCGTTTTTATATTTTTGGTTGATTTTTGTGTTGTTGTCACTTTGTCTTGCTACGGCTTTCACTGAAGTGTCATCACCACTGTCACCGTTTACATGAGTGTCTTCATTATTGTTATTATTTACTGGTGGTTGGTTAGCGCTATAATAAAGGTCTGTGTGCACCTTTTCGCAGACGGCAAACGCAAGTGATATGTCACGGTTACTGTTTTTATTGCTTTTTTGGTTGTCACTTTTGTTGCCGTCCGACGGTTGTTCATTGCTTTCTCGTCGTACCGCCACCACCTTGGCCACACCTGCCACTGTCGCTGCTGTAGTTGATGGGGGCGCGTTTCGAAACTCTTTATGGGGCGTAATACTACTGGCGCTCCGGGTCAACGTAACGTGTTCAGCAGTATGTGCGCGACGCTTCTGTGCACTATTAGCATGCTCATAACTGCCAACGCTGCCTTTACCACTGCTACCGATGAGGGCCTGTTTGCACCAATAAATGTTGCTGTTGCTGTTGCCAGCGACGCTGGCGCCTGTGCCGCTGTAATAGTAACGACGACGCGAATCTACCGCTTTGCCATGCGGTATCGACTTAACAGCTTCAGGCGTAATGAATTTGAATGAGTCGCGTGGACTGGTGGAATTACTGCGCCGCTGACGCCGTTGGCGCTGCGTTGCGTTGGAGGTGTGTGAGTTGCTGGATGAATGCGAAGAGGATGAGGATGTGTTGGAGGAGTAGGAGTTAAATGCAGTGCTGTTGTTTATATTGTTGCAGCTGCTAATTGTCGCCGATATGAGTGCGACTTTCGGTGAGTTTGTGTGTCTGAAACTCTGCCGCAATCTGTGTTCACACTCGTTGGAACTAGTGTCCGAGTTGCTTTGATCGTCGCTGCAAATGGCGAACGATGTTGCGGTCGTTGTTGTTGGTAGCGATGTTGGAGATGTGGGCAAATGTTGTGCAATATTATTTGTATGCGCACGATGATGCGCAACAGCGTTGCCAGACGCTGTAGGCGTAAGATACGAATTGGATTGTATGAATACACCGTCACAAGTGATTTTTATTGTTGTCACCATGTTTTAAGCGGCATTATTAAGAAAGTTCGAAAATACGGCGAATTAACTGCAACACAGACCTTTTATATATAAAATAGTAAGATTTGCAGCTTGTTAAGCAAGTTATTTCATTTAAAAATGTTTCCAAAAAATAATTGTTAAGCGAAGTTTGCAAAAAAAAAATTTAAATTGTAACACTTTTAAGGCATACGCTAATGAAAAGTCATAATTTCGCTTCACTTCCTATGTGTATGTCAATAATGTTATTGCTGTCAATTAAATTTTTTATTTTTGTCACATTTTCATTCTTGATTAGCGGCACAATACAAGACCAAGAGGCAAACTCTACAACAATTGCAAAAAAAAGTATTAGCAGCAATTCACTAAATTAAGGTCAACAGCCGATTGTAGGCGGAAACCGCAAACCAAATGAACTGCTACAATTCTGACGACGAAAAATTGCCAAAAAATGCACCGTTAAATACGAAATGTTATGCTTTGGGCATTAGCGTTTAGTATTATTAGTACTTCTTTTTTTGTTATTTTCTTTTACGTGTATATTAATCTTTTCAACGATTTGGAATTTCATTTACAAATTTATATTTTTATTGTTATATTTATGTCTTCAGTTTGTCACTGCGACATTTTGTACAAATTGTGCTAAGAATATGCGAACAAAAAATATAACACGCGGACAGTTTTATAAGTCTGACACTTTTTTTTTGATCCAAGAATAATTTTGATTGCAACTTCTGTTAATTATCCTCTCCTATAGTAGACAGTAAGCTAAGACTTCAAAATACTAAAAGACCTCTACCGATTTAAATTTTTTTGAAGGGTTTTATTCAGTTTAAGGTGTAGGTCTTAGTACAGATACTCCAATAACAACCCCGGGAAGGTTAAAATATTATATTTTGGAACCAAAAATATCCATAAATTAAATTTGTATGAATTGTTTAGAAACACTTCCCAACATTTAATTTTAAGGTATTCTCTGGACCCACTCTTAGTTGATATCTGTAATTTACCTTTAAACCTGTTCGGAGTACCGCTAGTATAACACCATGCATCTGTTGCAATTTTAACTAAAATAAACTGTCTTTTAAGTATACAAATTTTAACATTTTACTAATTTTTGTAACTGCAGCTATATAACCACATAAGCTCGTGAGTTATCAAAGAATTTGAAGAAAATCTGCACCAATTCATACTTTTAAGAACTTAAACAACACAAATGCTTTCTCGTCGAGAAAAATATCACATACATATATACGTATAAAACTGTACTCGTAACAAATTCAAAAAACGAGCAGAAAAGCCTTTAATTAACGCAAATAAAGAGATTTTTAACCACAAATAGCCATTGAAGCCAAAGCATAAAGCGAACGTAAAATAAAAGTCATTACAATGCATTTAATTGAGGTTTTAACGAAAGAAAAAACAAGAATACACACATACTCAGAACTCCCACACATGGTCAGCAAAAATTTTCGTTACAACAGAGCAGAGCAACATTTATAGTGCGCCAATTAGTGACAATTCTATTTCAACGCCACTTCCACTACTATTTTCATTATTTGCAGTGATGCTGCAAAAATAGAAATAAAAATGCAAAAAGAACTAAAACGTCAAATTCAATTTCTATATGTTTGTAACTCAAATAGAATCACAGAGAAACATGATGGCAAGCCTAGAGAAATCTACGAACTTTACAATGACGACAAATGAACCAATCGACGAATAAAAAGGTTTATTATGAGAATGGTTTGTTCCACATACGCCCTGGAGTACACACGCTAGAGTAAGTGCATGCATATGTATTTTTGTATGTATGTATATAGTAAATATATACGACTTTTTGGCAATAAAAGCACGGACACTGAACAAAGGCATGAACTAATTTATTTTTGCTTTCCGTACACATACACATATACATATGTATTTATATATATGCTCATGTATGATTGTACAGTTTACTATAGCATAAAATTCAAAATCTATTGAATTATAGTAAAAGTAAAGGAAATCAAGCAGAGCAAATAACATTTACAGCAGAGTGGAGCGTAGTAAGTGCAAACATGCATATGTACATATATGTATATACATACATACATACATATGTATAGTATATGTATGTACAGCGAGAAAAATATATGCAGTAGATACGTAGTATAAATATGTCTTTTATTTTTTATTCAAAAGAACAATGTGAAGTGAAGTACAATCGCTGACGAATGAAGAAAAATATTCTTTTGGAAAATATAAGCTTTTAAAAATTAAATTTATATCCGCAAAAATAATACTTTATTAGTAATATTCTCGTTTGTTTATTTGAGAGCTGAGGCTCTTGACTGTTTATTATTACAACGGAGAATTTTTCTTATTCTCTACGACCTTTATGGTTTCTTTTTATTTTTTGAAAATGTAAGCATTTAAAATAAAAAAATTTTACTTGAAAAAATAATATTTTAGTATAAATCTTCTCAAATAATTATTTATTTTACACCCGAATCTTATGTCTTAAATTGCGAAAAAGACTTTTTTTCCTAGTCTAGTGATGAATTTCTAAACAATTTCTTTCCTCTTCTCAACTATTTTTCGTTACTGTATGTTAGTAAAATATGTGAGCAAAATTTGAAATTCTCTTTTAAATACAGAGATTCCGTCGAACTTTGGATTACATGCAATCCGTTCAAACAAATATATATATGTACATAAAACAAAAATCCAACTACAAACGTATACATATAAATAAAGTAAGTCTGCCTGCCAATTACTATGTGAGTTTTAGCCTATTCAAGTCAGCCAACGAGCTACCCAACCAATGCTTTCGTCTTTTTGGTATTCATGTGATCATGCGCAATTGTTATACAAATACATACGCATATATATATATACATACGTCCTATTATTCATTCAAATTAGTCAAAATAGTATTGCATTACTAGCGTTAGGACGATACCCACCCAAGTCTGGGTTGATTTTCATGCCAGAGCGTTTTGGAACACCTAAGATGGTAAAATACACACGTTGTATGTATGTGCGTATATAAAATGTTTGAAACTACACGTATGTGCATGTAAATACATACATATGTAATTGCATTACAATTGAAAATTCAGGTGCAGTACGTGTTGGATTTGGATATTTTCCGTTTTTCTAGGTTGGGAAAACACGATTCTATCGACGTTGTAAATTGTGTAAAGAGTATAATTAAAAATGAGAACATTGCCACTAGCGTAGAATGTAAAAGAGTGCACAAAGTACACATTATATTGATATACATATTGTATATAAGTATTAGGGTGGGTAAAAAAAGCGAATGTTCTTTTCGCGTTGTTTTCAGAAAAATGGGTTGATAGACACTTCTAAAAAGTATGAGCTCTTGATTGTAACGCGAAGGTCCTCCGCCTAACCATTTTCTATTTTCTTTCTTATTATTAACGGCTTGAAAAAATTTTTCGTTTCATAGATTTCATAGATAATTGAATGCTCTACGGGTTTTTCGTATTCTTAATCGTTTCAAAGATATTAACGGTTGAAGTTTGACTATTTTAAGACAAATTTTCTTTTTTCTTTTGAACTCAATGAAAAAAAATTTAATTGCAAAGCTCATATCAAATCAAACACGTGTTAGTCTTGTAGGAAGTCTTCAAGCTTTATAAATATGGCCATTTATTTTTTATTTTTTGTTTATTTAATTTATTTTTTATTATTTTGAGCTTTTTCGTTGATTTTTGACGATGAATATCTCGTAAGCGCTTAACTTAATCGAAAAATTATACTGACCATTTATTTTACTTGAAGACCCTTTTTTAGAGGTGTCTATCAACTAATTTTTCAGAGTAACAAGCGAAAAAATAATCGCTTTTTTGACCCACCCTAATATACACACTCTGAGCATACACACAAGTGCATTAATATGTATTTTATTCGATGCGTGCATTTTTTGGCACGGAAGTCAATGGGAATCGGGCTTGCCTTTAAATTCAATGGAAACGTCACAAGCAAACTAAATCAGTTTGTGGGAAATTCTTTTGCAAAACGAATGTTATAAATAAATTAAGATTAGTGTGAACAATGTTTGATCACAGAGAAAACTTCATTGTCTTTTTTGCCGCATTTCGCTCTGGTCACGAATAATGGAACAAAATTTGCTTTCTAAATTAGCACTTAATAAATCTTGAATCATATTTTGGAATTATTAAGCCAAGTTGATTTGAAAATTTATACCCCATTTAACCTCATTGTCAAAAACCTACAATGCGTTGGAAGGAGAAATGTTGAGGATTTTCAAAAATGATCTAATTTTATGGCTTTGCATCATGTTCAAAACTAATTATCTCTTCACTTCTGAATACAAATACTGCAGTTGTTATTTTTCAAAACATTCTAATGATGAAAATCAAAAGTATGCATTCAAAAAAGTAGTTATTTTCCAAGAAATTCCTCATATACATAGATATTTCAGGTGAAATGAAGATATTAATCAAATTTTCCAACTTTAAATATTTATGCAAGATTGCCCAAAGGTATAAAAAAAACCATGCATAAATGCAAACATAAGCACTAAGAGATTAGAGTAGATAACAGAAAAGTGAAAAAGTTTGCATGTGCAAATTAACCATTGGCCGAAAATATGAATATTTACTACATTTGTTTGAAAGTACATACCATATGTAAGTAGATGGAGATGTATATACATATGTAAGCACATAAAATTAAGACAATACGACACACGTAAAAACTTACGAACAGTCATAATATACCGTTAAAAGCGAAAAACTTTACTCCAAAGCAACGCATATTAAAAGCTGCTCCGCTAATTACCGCAATTGAATCATGAACAACTTTACATTTTCTTTCAGGGAAATCTAGCCGAAAATAGGGAAACACGAATTTAATAAAATAAACACATGATGTTAAAATTATATTCAAAGGTTTTTGATTCTCTTCTTTTTTAGTAAAAAATTTCCTTCTCAAAATTTTATAAAATCAAAATAAATTTTGTATCAATTAATGATAACTTTCAAAAATATTTTTTTTAATATTTTAATATTGAAAACGGCAACGGAGAAAAAATGTAAAGCCAAGTAGTCCGTATACAGAATTTTCGGTCATTTTTGAATACATAATATAATACAAAAAAAGGCAAATTTGACCCGGACTGCAAGCTGATACAATTATTTTTCAACATTGGTACAACTTTGTTTAAAGTTAGATCATGATCTCCACACACCAATTAGGGAGTGTCAGCTGTTTGTATATTATGTCCAAACAGTCCAGCCATTTTTATCATGGGAAAAAATTTAACAACGAGTTTGCTTGAAATTTTGTGTTTCCAATCCAATTTTGAGAATCTTTGCAAATTGTTTAAGAGAGTTTATTTTATCAAGAACACACGTATGTCGCAAGCATCGAGGGAAGGTTGTGAAGTCATCGAAAACTTTCCTCATGCGAGTCGATCATACATCTCTGTTAAAATATGCGGCGTTAACAACGAAACTCATAGAAAAAGTTCTTGAAAACCGTCGTGTTGGCATTAGAGAGATGGCAATCGATCTCGACATCTCTAATGGATCCATTCAAGACATTTTGGTTAATGTTGTGGGTATAAAGCGTATCAATGCTAAACTTATACAAAAACACTTGAATCTTTTGCAAAACCGACGAGGAGTAGAGGTCGCAACAGAGATTTTATTGATGGCGAGACGTGGGTTTATGAATATAGCGTCAAAACTGTCCAACAATCTAGCAAATGACACAAAATTTTCATTGAAACAAAATTGAGACAAAATTTGCTGTAGGCATTAAATCCTAACCGCGTCGAGTCAAAACAACAGCCGAGACCTACAACATGTGTATCGAAAATTCGATTTAGCGTTTCAAACTTATGTTGGCCCACAAGTCTATACTGTAGGCGATAATAGAAATTTGTATTAAAAAACGTTAAATTGTGTTTTATTTCTCAGTTCGGGTAAATTTTAATTAGATGTTAATTTTGAATATATGTGACCTGGTCTACGGAAAGGGGGCTTAGGTGTCAAAAAATCATTTTTTTTTTTTTTAAACAGCTGTTTCCCAGAAAACTAGTTTTCGCACGTTAGCTCCCTTTCGTAGACCAGGTCACATATACATTTTGTGTTTATTTCAGGATGCTTATCCGGATAAGGATATTAATATTAGAAAAAAAGAACGTAATTTCCGGTAAAAGACGGTGTACATACAATATAACGTGCAACGCCCACTTAGTGTAACGTGGAAATATTGCATAATCAGCACAAGAGTTTTTCAGGTTTAGCAGTAAGTTCCGGTGCGTTGTTAAATTTTACAATAATTTTTCAGTAGAAGTGGGAAAATATTACATTTTTAACAAGTTTAACAAATGCATGACAAGAAACAATTATTTAAAATATATTTCGACACACGAGCGAACAAACAATGTAAGGTAGACGGGCTTGAAACCGCTTAAATAACAAGGAAAGAAACAAACCAAAAGAGAAAAACAGAGGAAAAAAGTCAAATATGAAGCGAAAGAAATAAAAAAATAAACAAGCAGTGATAATTAATCAAAAGTGAATAATCAGAAAGGCATAAAAGTGACCAGAAGGTGGAGATTATTAAATAGCACGAGTTAGCAAAAATTTAGCATGTGAAAAAACAGACGACTACAAAGAAGCGTTGGAGTGTGAAATGGACGGACATGTTGAGATCGTGGAAATAATAACAATAGTGTTGTGAAAACGTAAAAAATACAACAACAAATATGAAGTTGGAGCAGCGGAAAAGCAAAAAGAAGACCAACTGGTTAGTTGTTGCCGGAGGATATGTGCAGCCTACACTATATTTCATTAAGAAACCGTATTATGCACATATGACGTTTGCGCATGCGCATTCGTACGTTACTGGTTTTCTCCTATTTCATTTGTTGAATTGTTTTCTTTTTTCCCCGGCTGAAGCAGTTTTTTGTTTTTACGAACGTCTGGCTGTCAGCTGAGCAGTCCGCTGGAACAGTGAAAGTATTGTTGCAGATACGCCAAAATTAAATATATGTCTGTACGCTAAAAAATTAACTTTTGCAAAAAAAAAATATTTTTTTTTTTAGAAAAAAAAAATAAGCTTCTGACTTCCACATCACATCACAACGCGGCGTCAGAGTGACCGAAGCACTAGTCAGGAACGAAAAAGGAGAAATTTACCTTCCTAAGTATTTTTAGACGATAATAGCTCGCATTCTAGATTACCATTCAAAAACAATCAGCCACTCTTACCTTCAAATATTCTAGTCAGTCTTAAGACCCATTCAATATATTATCTTTTTTTAAAGAAAATCGCAACTAACCTTAATTGTTTTTCTTCATAAAAACACTCCATGTATGAGTATTTTGGTGACATGTCAAATGACGACGGGAAGTGTGTTACATGTCTATGATGTGCAGGAAAATAAGCTTTTCATTTAAAGAGCCAATCACTGTTGTTTTATGCATTGATAGACTTTCCGCATTATTGGGTATGTGATAAGATAATTGCTAGCTAAATGTATGACAGATAAGTACGACAAAAAAAATCGAAAGCAATGGCGCAAATTCAAGATGACACGCAAACCGAAAACGCTGTGAACCCAATGGCAATTGTGGCAAAGCCAGAGTCAGCGCAAAGCCACTGCAGACGATCATTAGCAGCAAACATTCAAACAAAAAGCGTTTAGAGTAAGAAAAACATATTTAAAATGCTCGGCGCATAGTTGGCGCTGCAAATTGTTTATTAAACTGTTAGTGGTGGCGCCGCCGTAAAAGCCTACATTTATAACCACCAGACTCGTATACATACATATATATGTGTGTATGTAAATATTTAATTGAAAAACAAAAAACTATACGGGAACGTAGCTTGAAGCCTCTGACCGCTGAGGCACAACGCAAAATTCGTGTAACTCCCCTTTACCGATTGTTGCTTTGGCAAAGTGAAAAAATAAAAAAAGTATTTGAAGAAATTCATTGAATACTAGAAAATGCACAGCGCAGTAATATCGACGTTGAAGGCATGCCAAAGTCCATAATGATTGCTAGACTTTCACTTACCGCTAAAAATGGCGGGGTGCAATGAGTGTTGCATTCAAACACATAGCGAGCTCACGGCAAATGCTGCTGAGGATTTCATTTGTATTTCTTTGTTTTTTTATTGCTAATATTAGTTTTTTTCTGTTTTTGCTTTTGGAAAGCAACAAATTTGTCAAGAGTTAGGTGTAATTGCTAGCGCAACGTGACGTGCAACAACTGTGGCTGTGGCCACAAGAAAGTTGCAACAAGAAAAGTTGAGAGGTGAGTTGCAAAAATAGTTGTACCATGCTGGAAGCTTCGAAAAGGTGGAGAGTGCGCGCAAGGGGGGAGGTGTATAACTGGAAAGTGGTGGGCCATCAGGTAACAGCTGGTGAAAACCCGTTTGCTTCGTTGTTGTTTGCAAAAAAAACGATATATTAACAAAAAAAGAACACGCCACAAGTATGAGTATGACTAATGCAAGCGTGGTAAAACTATAACGGCAGCTTGAATATAAATGAAATAAATAAATAAAGGAATATACACACATACGTACAAATGTGGCGACTATAGGATATGGAGTAAATAGAAGGAAGAAGGAATTAATGTTAAATAGTATTGGAATATTGTTTTTAATAAATAATTATTATTTATCTTAGGTTTTGAAGATTAAAAAATCGATTCGAAAAATACAAGGTGCCCCCAAATTAGTGCAAGATCTAAATTTGCCGTCATTTAATCTTCACAGTTCCGACCACAGATCACATTTTATATGACATTTTTGAATTGCGGCCGCCAAGCTTTGATAATTGTTGATATATTGTGAAATAATAGAGACACTTTTTCCCATTTTTCGCTTCATTTTTATTAAGCTAAGCTGTCGGATGTCGATTTGTATAAGTATAAATATCTTTGAGAAATTCGGTCAATAAAACCATTATATTAAAATCCGCCTGCATTTTTTATAGCAAGGCTTAAACGATAAATTTACGGGTTTGCCCGTAAAGTAATAAGACAGATTTTATTTCGCCGTGACTGTAATTCGGAGCGTGCGCGCACCGACTGTACTCAGTAGAGGGCGTTTCTAGCTAACGAACGAGCGGTCTCCGAGCACCTGGAGAGTTAGAACAAACATTTTCGGGCAACGTGTTTCTGTGAGTGGTGAAAGCATCGTTCGTTAGAGCAGAGGTAAGCGATTAAATTTTGTGTGAAACTCGGTTAATCTGCGACAGAGAGGCTTTGCCAAATTTTGCTTTAGAAAGAAGTGGTGTTTCGGTGGTACAGGCCTTTTTGGAAGGCCGGGAAGAGGTCGCTGATGAAGATCGTGCTGGGAGACCTGCAACTTCGACAAACACCGACAATGTGATTCGTGTGCGCAAAGTTTTGAACTCAGACCGTCGCCTAAATTACGTCTAATTGGTTTGGATGTTAAATTTATCAAAATTTGTTGTTCATGACTCAAACGAAGGGTAAATGGGGTCCGAAAAGACATCGCAGCCGATTGGAAATTGCACCACACAACGCCCCGGCTCACACCGCCTTTCTTGTGAACAGCTACTTAACTAAGGCCGGCATCCCACCGCTTCCGTAGCCGCCCTACAGACCAGATGTGGCCCCCGGCCTTGTTTTGTTTCCTTGCCTGAAAAGGCCGATGAAAGGCAAGCATTTTGAGACGAAAGGGGGGATCCAAGCAGTATGTATCTAGGCTCTCAAGTATATTTCGGAGAACGTTGATACCTTCAGTGCTTGGAAATCTGCGCTGGCAGGGCCGCATAGAAGCAGAAGGAGCCTATTCTGAAAGTTTTCAAAGAATTGTAACGATTGGGCCAATAATTTTTGTAGAAAAAACGCACAATCACTGATACTGAATAATAAAAATACTTGGGTGCTTATAGCACTTATAGGAAGAAAATGAGATTTATCAAATTTTTGCTGCGCTTTTCAATTTGAATTTCTCTGCAAACAGGGTAGATGGCAATAAGATTAGAAATATAAATAAAGCAATGAAAAGTGAGATTTCAAAATTTTAGGGTCTGATATTTGGGATACTCAACAAGTTTCAATGCATTTAAATATAATTTGAGTCTATTAACATAACTCGAATTCAGTCTGTAATTGTTTAAACTTGCACCGGAATGTCTTTAACCGTACCAGGCTCATCGCTTATTTTTTTCAAATATTGAAATTATATATTGAACGCGAATATACACATATTAATGAAAAAACACAGGCAAGGCAAAAAAGACTTTACCCCACAAACAACTACTTTGGGCATCTTTTTCCACGCTCCCTACAAGCTTAAAAAATCGCCGTTGTTAATAAATAAGTAAAGTAATCAAAAGAAATGCAACAATAACTGGTGCAGTTGAGAATATACGTATTCACATTGTTTTTGTTATCGATAAGCGAATTTCTATTTTATATAATATTCACAAATCTTAAAACTCTACACATATTCTTGACACAACTTGTACAAAATAATGTGAAAATTTTCGTAATAATTTTCGATTTTGCGAATATGTCTAACTTCACACAATTCTGCTTCACATATTTTCGGCGCAACATACGACCATTTTCCAAATCGGTTTATTTGAAGCGCATTTTAGTTTAAATTTTATATATTTTTTAGCACTTAACGCCTATAAAACCGTAATTGAAGTACTCATACAATTAGTTTGAGTGCATCACTACAGTTGTTAGCTGCAATTTCGTTCCGTTTGCGAATGCAACACTATCGCGACGCGCACGAGCTTCAAAATCGACTGAGACTTAAACAGTAACCGAAATAAGCAAGCAAGCAACCAACCAAATAGCTAACCAAAGCGTCAAGTACGGCGCGCACCTTTCGAGTTAGCAAGCAAAGTCTAAAGCTAAACCAACAGCAAAACAACCGGTCGGTTGGCACTCTCAAATGCCGCTAAATGACCGACCGACCAACCTACCGATCGATCAGCCGCGCCGCATACATGCAGAGCGAACGATCAAACTACCGGCGGCGGAGCATTTGACCGATCAACTCAGATGAGTGACTCAAAACTTACCTTTTTACGTGCAGCCATCTCGAAACTCGAACTCAACAACACAAGTTAAGCAAGCGATCACTACCTACAGTAAACTATAAATGGAAGTGGAAGTAAAGTAGAGTAAAATGTTTACTTTTTCAACAAGCAAGCAACAGCAAAACATCACGCTCTTGCGCTCTGCGCTCTGCGCTCCACAATGAGTAATGCATATTTGGTTTGACAGCGCTCGCTTACATTTTATTTGTCGACCATTGCAGTCACTTGGCTCTTTGAGTGTGCGGCGTCTTGAAGTATGTGAGGAGGCAGACCGGCGGCGGTGTCTTTAGGGATGGCTGAGTCGGCGAAGATGTGCTTATTACTAGTGCAAAGCTCGTGCTGTATGTCAGTTAATGAGTTATCTTACATCTCAGGGTTGTGACAAAGAGCTCGGTAGATGACGGTAAGCAACTGAGCAAAGTGTGATTTTTTTATATTGCGAGAGCATTGTTGTGCTCGAGTTTTAATTTTTCTATTTTCCCCACTTTTTGTTGTTGTTTTTTTTTTTTCAATTTTCGCGTATATATCTTTGACTCAATTTCAGCTTGCTGCAACTGGTTGACAAACAATTCGAGTTGTCGATCATTTTAGATGTGCAAAATTTCACATTGTAATGGTGTCATCCAAAAAAAGACACAACGAATTGTTGCGCTCCTGTAATATCCCAAAAAAGCCACTTCAAGTTTAGTGAAAACAATGTGAAACAATGCGAAATGTGGGCGCCTTATTCGATCGCTGAATTAATTATGGCTGAACGCTGGTTAATTGCTTGCTTGTGAGCGCGCAATGGATGCACAGAAATAGGTCAGAGGCAGAGGCCGATAATAGTGATAGAAGTATAGCATCGGAAGCTGGTTTCGCTACAATAGTATCGAGCTTAGCTCAAAGAGATTTAAAACAAGAAAAAACGTTGTACCGAAGCTAAATACCCTTCACAGGTGCATTTCTGTTAGTAATTATGTGTTCAGTTTGTATGGAAGCTACATGATGTAGTAATTCGTTTTGAACAAATTTTTTGGAGATTATATTGTTACCTGAAGCGGTAATCCATGCCAAATTTCGTGAAGATACCACATCAAATGCGAAAGCTTTCCATACAAGCCCTTGATTCCGATCGTTCGGTTTGTATGGCAGCTTTACTATATGCTATAGTAATCCGATCTGAACACTTTCTTCGGAGATTACGTTGTTGCCTTAAAATATAATCTATACCAAATTTCGTGAATATATTTTGTCAAATGCGAAAGTTTTCCATACAAGCCCTTGATTCCAATCGTTCGGTTTGTATGGCAGCTATATGCTATAGAAATCCGATCTGAACAATTTCTTCGTAGATTACATAGTTACCATACCAGCACTTGATTTTTTTCGATGTAGTTTGGAAGTAGAACTGAGTTAACATCTTTGAGAGAACACTCAAAAATCAAAGTTATATTCAATTTTGTTTGTGTTTTATTTTATGACAACAAATCATGAGATTATAAAAAAAGTTTTTTTTGGCAGTATTCAGCATTATAGATTAACCAGATTACAAATAACGACTATAGAAGAAACGATCACAAAACGATCATATGCTTTATTGTGAGAAAACATGAGAACATGCATCCGTAAATAAAAAAAATTAAGAGATAAACTGGCAGCAGTTTTGTGAATACATATTTATGACCTAAAGAACTTTAAGCAATATCTGTTTATATTTCGCCTACAGCATTTATTTATAAACTTTAATACAATATTAATGAAATTTACAATTAATCTCTTGATTTATGCATCATTTTTTAACTCACTTATATTATTATTTACAATTTAAAAATTATTTCAACTGCTGCTGGCGCAAAATTGCGTCGGAAATTAAGAGTACGCGGCAGATAAAAGTGTAGGCGGCTGTAAATATGAGTGTAAACAATTATTGACTCATAAATGACGCAGAATTCGATTGCGAAATGACGCATATGTCTCCGGTAATAATTTTATCGGCAATTATTAAAATTTTATTCCATTGTTTTCTATTTTCCATCAATAAATAAGTTGAATGAGAGCAAATAAACGAATTAATATTAAAAATATTTAAAGCAAACAAGTTCAAAGGCGGACAGCTTTGTAAAAAATCGTAATGTATTTGTGTGTATGTACTTACATATATTGACATTTTTATTGAAATATTGTTTCTTTCAACTTTCAGCACAAACAAAAATCTGCCAAATTAAATTGCTTTTGCTTTATACAAATAGTTGTCGAACTAAGCATTTCCATTGGCCTAGTCAATAAAGTGCCATATTTTATGCACTTTTCAACTTTTTTGCGTCTGATTGGGATTTCGGTTACATCGCCAAGTGAGGCGTAACACAGTGCGTTGACCAAAGACTCCTATATAGACTCACCATTGTAACATATTGACAGATGTAGCGGCGTAACTAAATACCATGTGCAAATGTTTGTATGTGCTTAAATGTGGATTTGTGAAAAGTTTTGATTCAAAACGTGTGACGGATATATGATGAAGATTCACAGCAAACATATACACTTGTGAATAATATGTGTGTGTGAAAATTGCTGACTATGCGAAAAAGAACAAAAATATCGTATATGCCGTGGGCTGAGGCAATAGTCTGCAATTTTCAATTCGCGCCAGTGCCAGGAGCAAGGCGGGGTTCCACAGTTATTGGCGCAAAAGTGCGCTAACAGATGAATATCAAATCAAACAAGTGACTGACAAAACGGCTCTAAAACATTTTCATTGAAAAAATTTATGCTATTAAATACGAGATTACATATCGCCACTAAAGGGCAAAATAACGTAACATCACCTTTCATAAGTTTACAAGCGAAGGAAAAACTATATCATAGAAACCACTAATATTGAAACAAAATTTGAGTTTTGGTTATAAATTGGTAAGCATACTCATATTGAAAGAAATTAGAGTTTTCTTTTCTCATATCTGGAGACTCTAGCAACCAAGTCCAACTAGCTTTAGAAAAGTGCTTGTGACTTTATATAACTATAAAAATACTGCTAATATTGTAAACCAAATTTATAAAAAGAAAGGCAAAATTTTATTTAGATGAGTTGAAATAATACATATACTAACCGAAATGAATCAAACTGAATTATTACAATCAAAAAACTCCAAAAACTCACTCAAAATGTCGCTCAGACAACATGTACATACATCGCTTTAAATTTTCAAAATAAATTTGATATATTTTTGCTTTTAAATATTAAGCATGCAAAGTGAGTTTAGTTTGTACTAGCCAGCCGCCAGTGCATAGCTAAGTTATTACTTTAATTACCAGGCACGCGCTATGAGTAAATATTTAATTTATTTGTGTAGACTTCGTGTCTCACTCCCTCCACTTGCGGGTGGTGGTGTGACAGCCAACGCCTTAAATGCAGTAATTTTGCAATGACGAATAATTAAACAATATTCAAATAGAGCGCGGGACACAATGGGAGGACGACAGCAGTTGGCCAAGCGGTCAGCGCATTTTTGTTGTAAATTTTTGTACATACGAAATGGATAGTGTTAAATACTAGCGTCGTTTGCACTGCACTGTTAGCGTTTGGTTTTCCCCACTTTTATTAAAAGCAATGAGCTTTCGCATAGACAGACCTCAAAACTGCATATTTAGACTATAAAGGCATATAGTGCGAGTAGCTAAATTTGTATAATAAATGCAAGCATATGTTTGTGTGTATGTAATTGCCGGTGAAATTAATATCAAAGTAGTTTGGGCGGGTCTGTTGTGCCGCTTGGTCGGTTGGAACTGACGACAGTCTGCCGTGACGGCAATTTGATGCGTTGTTCGTGAGTTTTTCATTATTGTAGCGGCTTCAGCTAGGCCGCAAATAAAGTTTCCTTTTTTTTAGATTTTTAATATTATCTTTTTTCTAAGAAACTTTGTGCGACAACAACGTGCAAAAGTTAAAGTGAATGATCAAATATGGCGTGATGATAATTAGCAGTTGCACATCGACTATGAGCACATATGTATGTATGTGTGTATGTACATTGGGGTGGGTAAAAAAATACGAATGTAGTTTTGAATATTTTAATTATTTTAATGTTTTTTCATTGATTTTTGACGATGGATATGTTGTAAACTCTTAACTTAATCGAAAAATTATTTAGATCATTTTTGGTAGAGCAATAAATTTTCTACAGTGTGGTACTATTACTTTTTATAAATATTAAAGTACAATAATATACTTTTACTTACAAAAAGTTTTTATTATGGCGGATTTATTTTTATTAGTACTCTCATCTGACCGAGTTTGCATGGGATTGATCCACATAAACTGCGCGCATAAACCGAATCGATAAATATTTTTTACTAGCTTAATTCAACTTTTTTATTCGTCTGTGGTTTGATCTTCATATGTCAATTAGAGTGTGTTTGGCAGCTGTTTTTGAATAGTATAACGGTTAAGCAATGATTGAAAATCTTGCAGAATTGTTTTGGGTAAAATAATTTATCCGGAAAGTAAGTATTTGAGTAACGCAAAAAATTCAGTGAGAGTCGTGAAGTCATCGAAAACTGCATCATTTCATCTCTGTTAGTAACGATAACATCGAAATCGTTGTGTTGGCTTCAGCGAGACAGCAAGGATCTCAACATCTCCAATGGATCGACACGACAAACTTTCGTTAATGTTTGTATGGTGCGTATCAATGCTGTACGCACCAAAATACCACAACCTTTTACAAACACGACCTCGAGTATAGTAAAGAGAGTTGCTTGACAACACAACTAAGGATCCTACATTTATCAAGCGCATCATGACTGGTAATGAGACCTAAGCTGAGTGGAAATTAAAAAAAGTCGGTCAAAAATCAAGAGAATGTCCAACGCTTCCTTTGGTTATACGTTGCCAGGTTAATGCTTCAAAATTGACGGCAAAGTTATGCCAACGAAAATATGCAATTCGCAAAAAAAAAACATTTAGAAACACATAAACAGATGAATCATATTACTGCATGAGTTTAAAAATAAATTCATACCGAAACAGAATTATGTGACAACTCTGGCAGCAGTTGCCAAAAATAACAACACGATAAAAGGAAACAATAAAAACAAGGCAACCAGCCAGAGAATGGAAATAACCAGATAAAACAAGCAGATCAGGAACAGAAAAAAGTCTTAAATACTGAACCACTGACGTCACTAAAAATACTCACGGCTTCCAATAGCAACAGCATCAGCGCCAAAAGTCATAGCTATGAAACTATACGGAAACCGCCAACAGCACTTAAAAATGCCAACAACAACAATAAAGGAGGTAAACAACAAAGAGCATACAAAAATCGTATCCATTATGGATGAGATGAAAAATGGAAAAGGAATCGTTAAATGAGA
This sequence comes from Bactrocera dorsalis, assembly GCF_023373825.1. Lineage (NCBI taxonomy): Eukaryota > Metazoa > Arthropoda > Insecta > Diptera > Tephritidae > Bactrocera > Bactrocera dorsalis. The sequence continues at coordinate 98,990,932 of NC_064304.1, read as the reverse complement.
ACGGGAGCAAACAGTCACGTTCCCCAAGCAGGAGCTATGCCTATACTATGTAGCACAAAAACACAAACGGCACTATTAATGGAATAAGAAAAGAAAAAATGCAAATTGCCTCTAGCGCTGATCACTAACATACATACACATTTACGGCTGTTTGGATGCGAGTACAATCGGAAAGCCGTAAGACAACTTAAAACCGGGCAACAACAAAATAAACTAAATAGGAAGAGGCAAAGGAATTCGTGAAGGAATTCAAAATGGAGCACGTAAACGAAAATAGCGCAACGTTGGGAGAGTCTATTAGCGTATACTATGGAGAAAGGGTCAAAAATTTGCGTGGAATTTTTAATTATTAAATAATATAATATCAGAAGTTTATTGACGAAATTGAAGAAAAAAATTTCCAGCAATACTTTTATTTTTTTTTTTTAATGTGTAGACAATGGTAAATTTGAAGGTAAGGTGAAAAAATGAAAATTCAAAGCTTTTATTGAGTTATAGTATACTTTATAAGCAGAGGTTGGAAGAGTTGGAATTATATAATATAAAAATTCATCGCATTATTTTCAAAGAATCGAATTCTAAACTTTAAGATATTTTAAAAGAACGTATGAAGAATACGGGATTTTTTTACGGACAATCAGTACTACTTCCGGTCTTAGACTAAGTATTCTCTGGGTAGCCAACGAACATCCATTTGAAGGCAAGTTAAAGTGAGAAGGCGAGCCATACATAGCCAGGGTTGTGCGCTATGTTTAGGACCCGCCACGTTCAAAACGCCCCCAATGAAAAGCAATAAACAGCCTCGGAAGAGAAACACCCCTTTGGACGACCACCATGGCAAACACATTAAGGATAACGATTTAAGGGCATGCGCCTGGAATGTCCGGTCCTTTAATAGAGAAGATGCCGCTGCCCAGCTGATTGACGTCCTCTTAAAAAAAAAGCCTGACATGACCGCCGTCCAAGATGTGCGATGGACGGGACACTGAAACGAGTTGGTCCGAATGGACGAAAACACTCCAGCTCTGTAAGTATTCGACGCAATACCCGTCGGGGGAAGCAGCGGAAGAGGAAGACCTCCACCTCGTTGGAAAGACCAGGTGAAGAAAAACCTGGATTCTCTTGAAATCTCCAATTGGCGCCACATTGCGAAAAGAAGAAACGACTGGTGTGCTGTTGTTAACTCGGATATAACCGTGTAATCGGTGTCTACGCCAGTAAAGAAGAAGAAAAGATACAAAACATTTTTTTTTTTTCAGAAATCTTATTTGTCTACCAGCTTATAGCAAATTTATATAAAATAATAATAAAAATTAACCCTTCAGTACAATCTGTCGGTTTATGCTTATAGCAAACAAGGAGTTTTGACATAGTCGACAACAGGTGTTAGAAAAATATATCTACCATGGACACATCCAGATATCGAAGTACAGATTTAAGCATTGCTTTAGGCTCTTCCGAACTTCACGGTATAAAGGCAACAATATACTCACATCGGATTTTTACGCCCGCCACTGTAAGTTGAAATGCTTAAGGTCATGGATACATACTCGCTTAGTAAATACTTATTTAAGAGAAACAAATATTATCCGAATAATTGAAAATCGTTATTTAAAAAGAAATTCTCATCATCATTAAATATAGTCAAAGCCAAGAGAGGGCGGCTCTTGCAGGTCATTAAGGAGCTACCAACAACAGCATATAATCACACACAACTCCGTCGAAGGCGATGGCAGCCAGGCAGGCAGCCAAGCAATCGGTATGGAGGAATGGACAAGCGCAAATATTTAAATGTGACGACTGCCTCATTCCTGACGCTAAAAATAGAATTTTCAATAATGAACAAGAAGAGGAAAAAAGAAAAATGCAAAAAATGCGAAGTACAAAACGAAAAGGTTAAAAAGATTTTTCAGAACATACCATAAAAAAATGTACGGCACAACTCGTGAACTTACAAGTACGAAAGAAGGGAAAGTGGACAGACACAACAACCGGCGTAAACAAAAATATTGGCCGCATTGGTTAGGTGACAGGTAAAGCATAGTACATACTTCGGTGATGTGGCGTTGTTGTCAATATGCAGTCAAAGTATGTAAATGCGGCGGGCAATAAAAAGGTAAGTCGAAAATAAACATATACATACATATGTATATGGTTGTGACTAAAAGCGAGAAAAAGAGTTCAATTTCCAATGTGACCTGCAAAAAAGTAAACGAGCCGTCGCACACTGGACCAAAATATATTATAAATATATAAAAATAATATAATTTTATTCAAACAAAAAATTTAAATAACTATATTATTTCTCATTGGGGGAAGTAGAATATAAACAAAAATGTGATAATAAAATGTTTTTCTTTTGTGACAATAATTTAAAATAAAATTTAAAATTAATTATTTTACAATATACTTTAATAACTCATCAAATATTTTTAATATGAGCAATAAATTGTCCCAAAAAAAAAATAATAATCCTTTATCTTAAATATTATTTCTTTACAAAAAATATGATTATCAATTTCCGCATTTACTAGCACTTATCCCACTATGCGTTAGCTTCGCAACCAGAGAGGAAAGTTGTGCGACAAATTTGCTAAAAGCTCTTCAGAAAAGACACCAGCAGCAGTATCAACCAACGGCAACATTGTTGCTGGGTCGCACCGGTTGTACGTTGTCGGTCAACGGACGCTGGAAGCCGGCTGTTGGATGCCGGTTGTTGTTAATGATGCACGCTTGGACGAACGGACGAGTGGTTGGACTGTGGAAAAGTAGACTACCAGACAATTTGGCAGACGTTACCGTAAACACAGTCTTACATACATACACATATGTATATGCATATACAATATATATATATATGTACATATGTATGTATATAAATAGACCTACATACATACATATGTATCATGTATGTAGTTGCTAGAAAGAGGGTGAGGGCCTGAAGCCAGTGGTAATGACTAGGACGAACATAAGGCTCCGTTCGTCGCATGCTTTAATGCACACATACTACCTATACGCAAAAGTAAGTGTGTGCGCCAAAGGTGCCGATTGAGTTGCATTGATGGCCCGACTGCTGTTGGTTGCGTCGATTGTTTTACTTTATGTTGTAATTATTTTTCTTAATTTTTTCGTTGCTTGCTGCCAACAAAATGTTGCACGTGCTCTCTGACTTTGTTTAAGAGGTGCTATATAATATTTATTTGCTTAAAATGTGTAAAATGATATTTTTACTATTTTTGACGGCGTTGTGGGTGTGAAGAGAGCTACTTTTATTGCGAATTGCAAAGATACGAGTGCCTATATAAGAAATGGGTTAGATATTTTTAAACATCAACATCACTAACGGTTGAAAATGTTACCGAAGTATTTTGGGCACACTACTTTAACACGAACTCTAATATTGCGTGGCAGCCATCTAAAAATTGTCTCTATGTCCATCAACCTCTGTTACAATATACGATGATAACATTGAGAAAATAAAAGAAACGGCGCTTGAAAATCGAGTTGATGGCATTAGAGAGATGGCAGAGGATTTTAACATACCTTACGGATCGATTCAACACATTTTAGTTAAGGTTTTTGGTAAGAAGCATCGCAAAATACCTGAATCTTTTGTAAAAACGACGACGAGCTGACAACGTCGGAGAGGACTCTATATTCATCAAATGTTTCATTACTCTTGCCGACACGTGGGGTTATGAATATGACGCCGAAACTCTTCAACAATCTAGGAAATAGTGTTGCAAAAATTATTCGAAACCGAAAAGAAATAAAGCCTTTTACATGTTAACTTATTGTTGGTTCTTTTGAAGATAATAAATATTTGCCTCAAAATACCTGAATATATAGTTTTTTCAGTCTGGGTCAAATTTGATCAGAGGGTACACACTTCTTAAGTGAAAAAGAAAATATATAAATAGCTAAATTGACGTAATGAAGATAAAAAACATACAAATTCATAGAATATAAGAATAAAATTAAAAAAAAATAAATGCATAGAAATTAAAATAGAAAATAAAACAGAAATAACAATTAGCAACAAAACCAACTCACAAAAGGTGGTAAAACGCTTAACACCTTAGGTCTAGGAAGAGAAAAATTATGAGCCTTTGAATTATCAAACAAACAACATAAACACCAAACAGAAATACGAGCGTTCAGATCAAGATAAGTGGGTGTCATAAAAGAAATTACCCTGCAAGCACACGACCAAGGTGGTAAGGCATTCCACAGCTGGTTGGTTGGATGGAGCGAGTGGCAGGACGCGACTTTAATGTGCACAATCCAAAATTTAATCAAGTTGTCACTTCGCACATACATACATATACATGTTAATGTGTGTGACAAATATTAACGAGTAACAAAATGGCAGCTGCGACATTTTTCTAGGCTGTCTTTATGAAGTGCACAAGATATGCTCACAAACATCATACTTACAATTATACATGTACATTTATATTTGAATATTTACGACCTGTATATTATTAAATGCATCGTTTGCAAGGTAATTTTAATAAAGTCATGTATATGTA
>NC_064304.1:98960900-98985900 GCF_023373825.1 Bactrocera dorsalis | reverse complement strand
TTTATTACAAATGATATGCATTTGATTAACTATAGAGACTATGGAAAGGGTGGTAATCATATGTAATGATGATGACGCCAATGAACTGCGATAGCGAGTGCATTAGATTTTATATACTATACATACATAGTTACGGTGGTATAAATTTTGATTGACATGAAGCAAGTAATAACTAAAGAGTAAAACACACATGCCAATAGAACTGTGTAAAAGTATATCCACCCATTAGTGCCTTCCCTCGCCGGTAGTGGTGATCAAGAATGAAATGCCAGGAAAATACCAAAACCATCGTACATACTGCTGTGTCTGTATGTAGCCACGTGACAAGCCCGCTTGACGCCATTCAAATGCACACAGATATGTATGAATGCATTGACATGAAATTAATGGCTGAAAACATATTTGTTATGGTTTGAATAATTCCTACTTTTAGCCGCTCGCGTTTTCAGCGAAGATACTAACCAAAGATAAACGTGAAAACGGAAGTATGCGGACATTGTAGCATGAATGTAATTTGTTATTAAAAATGCATGCAAAATGGACATGCATACACGGACAAATGACAGTGACATTTCCTACAAAATATTATTAAATATAGTCAAAACGTATCACTTTGACCCTTCCTCTTTTAGTTTAGAACAATAAGCATAGTTCAAAGTTGAGTGAACCGTGGGTTAATGAACTGAACTGTATAAAGCTCGAAATATATTACAGCAATAATATAAATAAAATAGAATGCGTGTAATAAGTAAGTGGTAAATGCATAAATACATAAGCTTGATGTCTGATATGTATTTAAAATCTTACATATTTTCATGAATATATGATTGAAGAAGGCTGAAAAAATTGCGTGGATTCACGCATTCTGATAATAATTCAGGCAATTAATATTAACTTTTATTAATTTCACTGAAAGAATTCTTTAATAAACTTTAATATGCTAATTATTTCATTTTCTTATCTACAACATATTTATTATTGATAACGAACACTTTCAACTTTTAGCCAGTCATTTATCGTTTCCACACATACTCATACATTTGCTTTTAGCTTTACTTTTTTTGTTGATTTGCACAATATGTTTAGCATTGGCCTTCTGAAAGTGAACGTTCATGAAGAATGAATGTTATTTGTGTGAGAAATTAAACTTTACAAAGTTGTAGCATACTTTTAGGCTTAATCAAAATTGAGCTGTTCATAAACGATTCGTTTCAGGCATTTATTTATGCACACACACACTGATGCCATTATATTATAATACACTTTTCTTCCCTACTGGAAAATTTTGAACTTATGAAACGTGCACTTTGTTATTGTAACGGCTGAACGATGGTTGCTTCTGAGTTCGATTTAGCATCCGGAGATTTTAAAGGCTAAAAATTGTGAATAAGTTTTTTTTGAAGTATTTTCTTTTGGCTTATAAAATAAACAATACTTATAATTTCCTTGACTGACGAAGAGTGAATGTAACACTAAAAAAAATTGTTGGATTTTTAGGCTTTTAGAACATATTTATAACATATACATACATATTAGTTATACGATAGGATAGGCTATCGTAGTATTATTTATAATCGATTTTCTAGATTTTATAAAGTAATTTACTACCTGAAAACAGATACGCCTTAAATTGTTGTCATTATTAAACAATTTCTTATCTATTCCCTTTTAATGATGAATTGAGAAAATAACACTATTTTTTCTTCTGCCATCTGGACATCTTAAAATCTTTATGTATAATGTGAGAAATCCTCGAGGGGCTTAGCATTTCTATGTTTACATGTTAGTCATGTCAATTTTTTCCACATGACTGTTGCAATTTAAACAAGTAACTAAGCTCTCGTTGACTTTTTTGTAACTCAATTTTATTGTTGTTGTTTATGCTCATTATACCTTCAACCTGCCATTAGTTCCACTCAATGTTGCATAGCATAACGTCTGCACTTGCAATTCGTTTGAGAGTTAAAGTTGTTGTGCAATGCTATATACATATGTATACATACGTGCAAAATGCATACTAACCTACTCGTATGAATATAACATTACATGTAAGAATATTACATCAACCGTAGGTCTAGAGATACTGACAAAATGCGGGCTAGATTTTCTTCTTCGAAACGTGTCAAAGTTTTAGTAAAATCTATGAAAAGACAACATTACACTTTCTTTCCAATCCTAGAGTACTGCAGTTTGGTGAACAGCAAAAATAAGTTGAGTGTGTTTAGGTGATTTTGACATTTCTTTTTAAATATACATTTGGAAAATTTCACAACTTGCACATTTAGATTTTGAAGTTAACAAACTTGACTCAATACAGTAAGGTATATGTTTACATAAAATGATTCTACTAAAGAACTGTCAAACTATCCGAGCATTACCATATTTCAGATTCGGTAGGTGCTTTAGGAAGTATTATGAATTGAATTATGCTCTCTCCAGCGGGAAAGTAAGTACTTAAGGAATGTTCTCTGAGCGCCATTCATTTAGAAATAGCCAGAAACGATTCTTTTACATATGGCTCAAGCAGTTCACGATTTCCGGTAACCAAAAAAAAAATCCGCTTGAAAGCGAGCTAAATTTAGAAGGCGAACCATTCCTCTCCATAGTTGTGTGCTGGGTTTTGGGACTCACATAAAAACGCCCCCAATGAAAAGGAAACAACAGCCTTGGATGAGAGAGCCCCCTTTTGAATGCAGAGCAGTATCGAGAAGGTACAATCTTTTGTAAACGCCGTTAATTCGTCTTTCTCCAGACTGGATAAGGAAGGGCAAGACGAAATATCTCCTGTCATCAAACAAACAGTCGACACTTATAACTTCGAAGTCTTAGATAATTTTGTCTATATTGGAACATTTATTAACACCAACAACATTGTCAGCCGTAAAATCCAACGCTACTTCGGACTGAGTAGGCAAATGAGAAATAAAGTCGTCTCTCGATAAACAAAGACCCGTCCTGCTATATGGTGCAAAGGCATGAACGATGACAACATCTGATGAGTCAACGTTAGGAGTTTTCGAGAGAAAGGTTATGCGGAAGATTTATGGTCCTATGCGCATTGGCCACGGCGAATATCGCATTCGATGGAACGATGAGCTGTACCAGATATACTACGACATTAACATAGCTCAGCGAATTAAGAGACAGCGGCTACGCTAGCTAGGTCATGTTATCCGTATGGATAAAAACACTCCAGCTCTGAAAGTATTCGACGTAGTATCCGCCGGGAAAAGCAGAGGAAGAGGAAGACCTCCAATCCGTTGGAAAGACAAGGTGAAGAAAGGCCTGGCTTCGCTTGGAATTTCCAATTACCGCCACGTTGCGAAAAGAAGAAAGGACTGGCGCGCTGTTGTTAACCCGGCTATAATCGCGTAAGCGGTGTCTACGCCAGTAAAGAAGAAGAAGAGACTGCGGCTAAGTGGAGAGGTCATTTGGTAGAATCCAAGGAAAATAATATTAGATGGGTACTGACGAAAAAATTACAGTTTCTGGACACGATTTCATTGAAATTGCAGATATGACAGATTTTCATTCATGTTGCACGCATACTACTTGCACCAAAAACGTCTCTCAGCTGTTAAACTTGTGTATGATTTTCACCGGCAGTGCGTGCGATGTGGTTTAACGGTTTGTTGTTTTGATTTAGTTCAACAACCGCAAGAATTTATGGAAGTAAGTACAATGTCTCTCTCTAATAAACTGCCTACTATAACGACGAAAGTCACAACCAGAGTCAAAAACACAAATATACATAAGTATGTACAAGTATATAACTCTTTAATGACAAGTATTTTCTTATGCACATATGGTGTACAAGTTTGTATAGTTTGTACTTGGTTAACGCTCTAGTTTGCAACTGAGTTTTACATGTTTCATACAAGTATTTATGTATGTATGTACATTAAATAGAGATATGTATGTATGTACTCAATTGATTAAAAGATTATGAAAATAAAAAAAATGGAAAAATAAAAACATTGTGCTAACATACATACATATGAAATTCTTTCTAGCCACGCGGTTTCGGATAAGGAACCTTCAGATCGAATAAGGATTACTTAATAAGAAAATATCTTTTATAAGTATTTTTATCTTAATTTTGATCGAACAGTTTGAACGGTAGCTTTATTTTATAGTGGTTTGTTTAGTTGGTTTAGTGGTTCCCGCAAATGAGCAACTTGGCTTCTTGGAGGGACAAGTTCGCTTACAAACAGACGGACATGGCTAAATCGATTAGCTCGTCAAGGTGATCATTTATGCATATACATACATACATGTATAGTACCTTATAGGGTCTCCGACGTTATCTTCTGGTTGTCACAAATTTTGTGGCAAACTTAATATACATAGGGTATATAAGGGTATAAAAATATACAAGTGTAGATAACATGAAATACTTCAGTGTGAAAATAAGCCAAATTTTCTCCAATAAATTCAACTTCAATACTATGTACATGAATTGTCTCCTCGAATTAGCATTTGCGCTATTGGTGACTCATCAAGTGAAATCACACATCTGACAAATATTTACATACATTCATATGTATGTACATATGTAAGTATATTGCATTTGTATGTTTTTAGCATCGTCACATTCAGCGACATTCTGCTTCACAATGCAGCTGATCTTGATCTCGATCTCGGCCACATGCAGGCTGCAAAATTGCATACATGCATATGTGTATGTATGTATATACTTTATTGTTATCTACAGATTGTATGGTGCTTGCTCAGTGGATTTGCTCTGTACCCTCTTTTGATTCCGTCTATCAATATTGCGATGATTCCGCACAGATCTATACAAATATTCATTGAATATCCGAGTAGCTGCCTGAAGCATGGAGTTTAATTTTATTTTCCACCAATCACGGCAATAACTTATTATTGTATACATGTGTATATATGTACATATGTATGTATCTACTATAGATATTATGGTTTTTGTTTTTGCAGCTACAACTGTTATTATTTTTTATTACGCTATGATCTATGGTACAATATGTAGAGTTTTGCTGGTATGCTTTGCGCGCTTAATTCTAAATGAAATCATCTTAATTGGAACGCGAAAAGTGGAGTAGTAGAATGGAGTGGAGTGGAATGAATTTGATTGCAGTTTCAACTGTGTTGGTGTGGCGTCATTTTAGCAAACGTGGTCATCAAGTGTAGCAAAAGAAGTGTGTTTGTAAAATGTAATATGAATGTGTATGAGCGAGTGTGTTTGTATAATTATATGCTTAAACTGGCAAAGAGCTATTGTAATAGCATATAATGAGCATAAAGCCTTAAAGTGCCGATCTACAATACTACCCAGTAAGGAAGGTGAATGGTTCCGAAACAGTTTTTATACAAATTACTAGCTGAACCAGTTTTTTGCCATATATGTATGTTATTTTTAGGAATTTTTTTTCAGGAAATATTTTTAAAAATAACTAACACTATAACTTTGTGGGCGATGTAATTATACATAACACTACTCAACAAATCTGAATGAAAAATTTGCGACTGCCGTGCTAAGAGGTCTGTAGGGCATTTGAGGTGTCCTGATTATTGAGCTAGACATTAGATTATCACATAATCGAGTGGATACTATGAGAAAAGCATTACAGAATCACCAAGAGGGACGAATGAGGAAAATTAGTCAAATAGTAAATAAAAAAATAAAAAATAATAAAGTAATAGTTCAGGAAATATTTGTATAACTTTCCAAAGAATTGCTCAACATTAAAAATATCAACATAGAGTTTTTAAAACGTAAAACTTTTAAACAAATATACCGTTTCCAAAGGTGTTATTAAATAATTCAGCGCCAGCTTAAATTAAATTTGCCTTTTAGGGTATACCTGCGTTAAATAACTAAAACGAAGATCTTTCTCTGCTTTATTTTCTTTTCGAATTCTCTTCTCCACTTCACTACTATGTTTTCTCGGCGATTCTTTATGAAGTATATTTGCTTTTTTTGCACATTTTGCGCATGCGTGCAGTGTGCGGCATGACTCTTGATTTCAGTTGCGCGCCAAATGCAACAAATACCACATTTTGTCTACCTTTTTAGGTGGGTTAATGGGTATTCGTTTGTCTATTAGTCATGCATCAAAACATATCGAGCAAATAAATGATTGCACAAGAAACATACACATAATACATTTACTACAGTTTAAAGAATCAGAATGAAACTGACTTTTCGAGGGATTAGAGAAGTCAAAATGGAGCGATTTAGAACTTCATTTTTTTCTTCCAATGAGCCAATCTCGAAAAAATTGTAAAAAAAACTTAAAGACCTTTTGGTAATAATAATAATAAATGAAATATTATTATGATATTTAGAACATATTTTATTATGAGTATGCATGTAATCATGCTATGTCATTATGATAAGTTTAAAACACATAATTAATTAAGTTCTTTTTATGTCCTGCGGTAAGCATGCTTTTGGGTTGAGAATTAACCCTTAATATAGTAGTTATAGAATTATTATATTATAGTCGGTTTGTGTGTGATGCGAAAGTAAAACCCTTTCTTCATTTAACATTGTTAATTTACAGCAAATATTTGGGATAGTCATTGGCCGATTGACCTACTTAATACGCATTTAATTAATTCAAAATTTCACATATACGCACATCCATACATTATTCCACATATAAATCAAAGTTAGCTGACGTGAGAACGAATGATTAACATTAACTCTACTCTAATAAAGCAGTATTTACAATAAATAACAACATAATATAGATATTGGTCAACTTTCTCAAAATATAGAAATATAAGTTAATAATAGAGTTTTTTTCACAACAGGAAACTAATATTTCAAAGCAAATATTAATGGCATGCGATAAAAATAATATATTTGATGGTCGAGTTTAGGGATGGGCAGAGTTTTCCGCATTTTAAGCAGCTAAATAATGGGTAAGGTGCTATCCAAAGAATAAGCAATTTGTCAGGTGAGAGGATATTAAGGATAATAAAATATTAATATGACATCACTGCATTTTATGGAAAGGCGGTCCAATAACTACTTAGCTTACAAGAGAAAAAAGAAGAAAACCTGAAAAATTAATAAATATTTTTTAAATAGTCTATTTTTAGCTCACTACTCTTGACACAGCGATACTCCAATTTATTTAATCATTTTGAGTGATACGCTTTTCTGCAACCATTGCTCTTTCTACTGCCCTATACTACATCATGCAGGATACAAAACAATCGTTCTTTTGAGATGCCTTCAGTCTCAGCTGACCGGCTGTCTATCAATCTTTGATGGTAATCGAAGGAGTAGAGTCGTCATTTATAACATCTAAGCGCTTTTTGTATTATTGATCTATGACTTTAGCATATGCAGAATTTTCAATAGGAGTGATAAGATTTCTTAAAAAAAAAAGTTTTTTATTAAATGCGAAGTACAGTCGATACAACTACGATATCTTTTGCAGGAACGAATGACCCCAATTTTTGAGTACTTTTTCCACTATATCAAGCCGTATGTCATAAATAGCATAGCTTGAAGAGAGTCTGGTTTATTTCTAAAGACCAATGACTTCAAATAACCGCAGAAGATGTAATCTAATGGACTTGGAGATCATTCAAAGTCACAATTTCTTGAAATAATCGAATCTTCAAACTTTTCTCAAAATTTATTTCGCTTATTGCACTGCTGTGTGGCACGTATGTAGATCCGTCTTGTTGGAACCAAATGTTGTCAAGATCAATTTCTTCCAATTGCGGCCATAAAAAGTTGGTCATCATCGATCTATACTGCTCTTCTTTGACAGTAACGGTGAGCGATGATTCCAATAAATTTTGGTGAATGCAATGCTTGTTCTTGAATAATTTGTGGTTTTCCTTGACCACCAGAGTCGACAGTTTTGTTAATTTACTGCACCACTCAGAGCCTCATCTGAGAAGATGATTTTCTTAAAAAAAACCGTTATCGTTTTCGACGAATAGCGAGCACGGGTGAAAGATTATTATGACCATAAAATGGCAAATGGGCACGAAAATTTGTAATTGGAGAACGATTACTTTGATAATAAAATTAAATAATATGTACACGCTGCTCTTGCGTATATGTTTCCATTATGAAATCGTAAACATTAGTGAATATAATGAAAAAAAAAATACAAATCATGTCATAATCAAAATGACCGAAAAGACACTTAGAATGCATATCATCTCTATTGCAAAATCCGGTATAAGCAGTAATTATGGTAAAAGCTTTTATTTAATAAATTTTCGTTTTCGAGTTTCATGCATAGTTGAAACTACATTTCTTGAAACGAGTGAGGGTTAAAGTAGTAGTCTGGTAACTTGGGTTCAAAAAATAGCTTCATTTGAAAGTACAATATCTTGAGAATATACTGTGAAAATTTCAGACAGAAATTCGAAAAATTTCGAGAGTTATAACGAATTTCCTAGAGCGCCTCGGAATCCTCTCTCTCGGAGTTGTTGAACTTTAAACGCGTTTTTCTCAAAACATTGTTTTTCTGGTCGGTCCGGGTCCTCATTTGTTTTCTACTGCACCGATTGCTTTCAAATTTTAACCGGCTGTTCTACACGCTTATAGTTCTCGTCAGTACTAACAAGATTTTTTTTTCACCGCTAACTTTTTATTTTACAACCCTTTCTTTGCTAAAATAAAAGGACTTTTTTTCAAAATCCGCCATTTCGTTATTTACCCTTGAAATTTAAATTCAGTAGTTCCAACCAAAACGTCATGTCTATATATTAAGAATAATCAAGAATATATGATTTCAGATTACATCAAGAGCCAAAATTGACTTAACAATATTCACATATTTAGTTTTTGTACACTGAACAGTGACGAGCTGAGTCGATCTATCTACATGTATAGTATATACGCGAACTAGTCACTCAGTTTTTAAAATATCGATCTGAAATGTTACACGCTTCCTTTTCTCTCCAAGAAGTTTATTTCTCGGAAACGCCGGCGGGACCACTATAGCCTATAGTTGTCATACAAACTGATCGATGAAAATCAAGTTCTTGTATGGAAGCCTGTTTTCATTTTATCGATATCGCTGGAAATTGTATACAGGAAGTTATCGATGATCGGTTTTATTTTGACATTTTGACATCATTAGAGCTCCTGATTGTTTTAAGCGTCGAGAAAATGGCTGCTCATATGTGCAGAGTATGAATGTCCTACATATGTATGTATGTACAGAAAAACCTTGACCTGGTTCTAACAAAATTAGTAATTTAGAGCAATTATTTGCTATTGTGTCGCAACGTTATGTATAGAAAGGTGAAAATAAAAGCGTGCAAATTACACGCACAAAACGCTAAGCATTGAACATTTAGCATAGCAATTTCAACGAAATGTCAAATTAACGATGGCGGGTTAGGACTAATAATAATATTTTTATATGTAAGTACTCACATTTCCGAAAAAAATAAGTAAAAATATATTAACGCAAACGAAAAACAATTTGTGTGATGTAAATAATTATTATAGATTATAAGGGCTTATAGTTTAGGCGAGGTTTATTATGTACCCATTGCATATTATTGTATATTAACGAGGGTCTCAATCTTCACCTGTGTTGATCTACATATGGACACTAGATATTTTAAGCAATCACCGAATGGTTAACGCATTTTCAAATTTATTAGCCATTATACATAGGTTGGGAGAGCACTTTTGCTATTATATAATTTAGTCTTTACCTCGGTTAGTATTTTCGAGAAATCATTCGAGACAGATTTTACCTATTTTCGTAAAAACCAACAGCATTAGATCGCTTACCTGAAAATAAATAAGAATAAACAAATTGATAAATAATGTAAAGTATCATTCTATTTGGGAAATTTAGAGATTATTTAATAAAAAATATTTTGTGCTACAATATTCAATAGAAGTTTTCTTTTTTGCTTGCTTATTAGACGAAAATGTATGTATTTTGATAAGCATGTGAAAAATTATCCATATATTTAATACATATAGTATATTAAATTATTAATTAGGTATGTAATTTCACCTTTTACTGAAATCCCTGGCAAATTTGATCTTATCTCGATCGCTTTATGAACTCTCATAGCTCGCTATACATAATATGTAAATAAATACATGAAAATAAATAAATAAGTCACTGACATTCACTTTCAATGGCATTTAACAACTTCACACCTTTTTTTCTGATAAAACAATGAATTCACACAAAACAGAGACACGCTCATACGGAAGCAACGGAAGGTGTCAAAAGCAAAGTGTCAAAACATTATCACACACATGTATTCGTTACAGATGCTTGGGAATGAAAATAATATGCGTGGGAAAAACGTTGCCATATAAGAAATTACTTCTATGAAAGGGAAAAGCCTATTATTACTGACAATTTAAGAGCACTTGTCTGGTCTTTAATGGAACTGCACTTGAAGCGTTTAGAACAATGAAAACTCAAGAGACTTTTATGTGGGAGATGGAAACAATCTGTTAAGTGGTTGGGAAAAAAAGGGTGATGCAGCATGTCTGCACTTACACATGTTTAGAAACCCATTTGATTAGCGCACGTTTAAGATCCCTTGAAATTGAAATTTTATTTTTCAAGTGGAACATGAAATTTAAGCAATTTACACACATATATATATATATATTCAATAAATAAAAAAGAGTTATAGATGAGAATTTTTCATTTAAAAAATAAAACACATAAAGACGCCTAGCAAATTTATTGACGCCGAGGAACGTAAACCGGCACTTGACATTCATTCATATATTGGGTAGTCGAAAAAGTCTTTTCGTATTTCTAAGTAAAATTCAACTTATTTTTTTATATTTATCCTAATAAATAAATAAGCAAATATGTACCATTTTGGTCGACCACCTTTTGGCATTTTTCCGCTAGAGGCATTATTCCATCATTGTAAAACTTTCATCAGTGTAAATCGAAATTTTCAGAACGGAAGCGAGCGAACTATTTTTTATGCTACACAAACTGATACAGCATCGTCAACAAACAATTACCTTTTTGAACTTTTAAAAAGTATGTATTATAATTGCCAACTACAGTAGTCAGTAAATTAAAAGTATATAGATTATTTAGTTTTAGACTTGTCAGCGATTAAATATGCGTGTGGTGTTATGTAAATATGTAAAATAGTAATCAACTATAAAGTTTATTTCTTCAAATATGAGTTAATGGTGAAATGAGCAGAGAACGAACATTCAATAAGTACGGTTTTCATTACGATAACGACTGTCGTTTTTTTTAATTTATGACAACATTTTTCCGAAGCTGAATTGGCATTTAACAATTTTTCTGTTATATATGTACCTCATAACCGAACACCCACCTCCACAGTGTTTTTGTCCGGTTATGGGAGCTGTCCTTATATGGGAGCAAAAACGTGTATTCCTAGAAGCTGCAACTCAAAATTGTATATCTATTGAACTAACAAACGCGAGCCAATATCATGCAGGAATAAATGAATAACAATTGTCCAGTTAGTTTCTGTTGAGCCACCGCGAAGCAGACGTATCTAGCTCTAGTCAATTTGTTTATCATGATCATTTTGCATATTGTTCTTTAAAAAAACTGTGAACGCCATAAATCAATAAGAAATAAAAAACGGGAGTTACGAGTTATATACAATTTTCTTTACACATTGAAGTTTCGTCCGTTTATCAGAGATAATTTGAACGAAATATATTATATCATACTTGATATGAGAGAATCATTTATTCTTCAATCTACCTCAAACTAGTTGTTCTATTTGGTCTTTTTGGCTAAGTAGATAACCGCTTTCTGAAGCAAAATGCAACTCCCACAATATTATAAAAACAAAACTGCACGTATTTCACCGACATAATCTTTTAATTTCCATAAACGATTATGAATCACCTGTGACCGCATTAACTTTACACCACAAACAATTCTCAAGACAACAACTTTGCCGCAAAAACCCGATGCTAATTGCCTGGATTGAAGATACGATCCGCACGACGGATGCCAACATCAGCAGTAAATATTAAAGCCACACACACTTATACTAACATAGGCATGTACAAAAGTGCCAAGAATGTCTGTAAGAGTGCAAGAGCTTGTAGAGCTTCTCAAAGCCGGTAATAATTTGCAGCATCAGCAACGCCGTCAAGATGGGGCAACAATAAAAGAAGTCTTCGCACGCAATTGAAACTAAACAACAACTACAACTATGTACGTATACATAGTTGACGGAAGGGTGAGAACGTTGTTGGTGAATTATAAACACATAACTTGTACAACAAGTGCAAAAGCGGATTATGGCGGCGAAGACATTGAGCATGAGTATAAAAACATTATCAAACAATGAACCAGTAAACTAGGGGCACTCACCACTTGCCTGCACAAATATACCTACATATATACATACATATGAATATATATATGTGAATATATGCCCGTGGCAAATTATGAGATGTGATGTGATGTGAAAACACACTTTCGGTGTTATTTATTTAGAAGAAAAATTTCCACATCGCCTGCTGTCTCCTGTCTGTGTCAAGTAACAATTGCAGTTGAAACTGCAGATTTTCTTCGGAGAGGAGTGACTGCTGCTGCTCGAATGAAAACAGATGCCGCTTGCTGAAAGTAAAAGTGTTTGTGAAGGCATCTTATTACCGCACAGCCAGCATAATAGATAGACAAACCCGCAATTGGTGCATTCACTTCTACAAACACATTCATTCACCTCTAAGTTCAGTCGAATGCAGCACGTCGGTTTGAAGCAATGACAACAGATACCACACAGTGTTGTGTTTTAGAAAGTCACTGTCACAATCATATAATTGATTGCTATGAAGAAAATGAAGCTTTAGAACTTATTATTTGTTGGTGGATTCCACGGACACGGAAGAAACAATAATATATATTTTTTATTGGGTATAAAGTTGGTTTTGCTGTTTTTTTAATGACCCGGATGAGGTCATAAATTTTTGATAATAAAAATCTCAAACAATCGGAGGTTTACAATATAGTAATATGCTCTTAGTAGATCCGATCCCAGTAGGTAGTTGTTCGTGTACAATAAAAAAAGTCTTATTGCCGTTTAAGGTTGTACATGGGGAAATAAAATAAATACAAAATTAAATATTTTATTAGAATTTTTTTTATTATTTCAAACATGCATTATTAACAAAGAAATTCTGAAATTTTTGGGATAAAATATTTTAAACTCGGCCATTGCGATGCCATTTTCAGTGACCCCTCGGAAAAAAAGATGCGCCCACGTTGGCAGGATAACTCCCTATAAGATCATCTGAAGTGAAAAATGTGTGTTTTAATTTTATAAAAACTGAAAATTGGATTGGCAGACATCTTTACAAAAAAGTTAAATTTTCTCTGAAAATTTGGGGCAATCTTTTTCCAAATAATTGTAATTGAAAAAAATCCATATAAATCCTCCTATAATAGACAATCGATAAAGAAAGCAGATTCTTACGCACCTAGATTCAAAAAGTCCTGTTTACTTTGGAACGCCCCTTGTAGAATTCTTTCGATATCTTACGTAGAACTGCAACAACTAAGAATGTTCGGCTTTAGGAAAAATCAAGCTTAAAAGTACTGACATTTTTCCAAATCACTCAAAATAAAAGTCAGCTTTTTGCCTAGAAATTGCAAACAACACAGAAAAAAAAATGCATACAAAAGAAATAAATTGACAAGACGGAAATACTTCTCCACTTACTTGTTGGTATTTCATATTCAATCTTTCGCGCATAATCTATCGAAAATAGTCAAGGTAACACTGAGCGCATTTACCTCTCAAACTGCCGACATGCTTAATTCAAGAGTTCGTCGTGCCAGTCGCGCCTGCGCAAGCCAATGCCCTAAACAAAGCAAATGAAACGTGTAGAGCAGACGTAGATCAGCTGTTGAGTGCACATACCATACACTCAACGAAAATGAGTCATTTATTGGCATGTGAGTTGAATTAGTTTTTTTTCATGCGCTTCGAATAAATTTATTTTTTTTTTTGGACTTTTACTTTTATATGCCTCCAGCATTGATGTTGCATATAAATAGTGCAATTTTCCGCTAATTTCGATATGCAAACATGCATAAAAGAACAAAAACGATTTCAAAACACCAAAAGTCGGCGCAGCAACACAGCCGCCACATCCATCACCACAAATGTACATTAGTACTCGTACGGTACTCGTGTATCTATACACACACACACGAAGCAAAAGCCACAGTTGGCTTTATAAAATTACTTAAAGTCGATTTATAATTTACAAGCGTGCGCGTCACTGTTAAAATGTTGTTGTTGCGGTTGCTATTGTGAAGCTATTTTATGCTCGACGCATAACTCAAACTCAGTATGTGTAGTGCACCACTTCGTATTATTTCGTTTCTATTTTAAACATTTCATTTGTTTGTTACGAAATTTACGTAATCTCCGTATGCGCATGCGAACCGTCACTTAATGTTTATGCTATATGTGAGACAACAAAACTATTTAAAAGAGACAAGCCGATGACTCATTCATTCCCTCGACAGTATCTTTGACTCTTGACTGCACTGACATTTGAACGGTAAGTTCGACGGACGGCTTACAAAGCAAACGCAAAGGTAAACGAATAATATACAGTTATGAGCAAAGATATTTTAACGATTCGGAAAATGAGAAAACAAAATGTTTCTATATTAGGTTTGAGTCAAATAAAATTTTTCAACTGGTATACATACATGATATTATATATGGACATACATTTGTATGTATTCGGGTGTTTCATTTAAAACTTTTTATATTATTCGTTTGCAGACTCATGAATTTTTTTTTTTATGCTAAAAAAAATAAATTCCCGAAAAATTGAGCTCTTTTCCTTTTTGATTTTCTTTTTCACATATTTTTGAAAGAATTGAGTAAATAGGTGGTTTTACCGAAAAACTTTCCAAGCCAAAATTGTGAAAAAATAAATTTCGAACAAAAAAGGGCTGTATGCTCATGTCATAGAAGTGCTTTGTTTCAGAGATATAACCGCTAAAAAAACTAGTAAAAATAATCGGTTTTAATGAAATTTAACTTGATATAATTATTATTGCTTTATTTCTGCACATTGCTGTATTTACATGTATAAAAATAGTGTATCTGCATGTGAGGGCAGGATGGAGGATGGAGTCATGTGTAGAAGTTCACGCAAGTGAGGAAAGTTCTCTGATCGCCATTCACTTGGGAGTGGCCAGAAACGATTCTTTTGCATATGACTCAAGCAGCTCACGACTTCCGGTCTTTGACCAAGTATCCTCTGGGTAGCCTAAGAACATCCGTTTGAAGGCGAGCTAACGTGAGAAGGCGAAACATCCCCTGCATAGGGTTGTGCGCTGGGTTTGGGACCCGCCACGTAAAAAACACCCCCAGCGAATATTAACAACAAGCCTCGGATGAGTGACCCCCCTTTTGATGACGACCATGGCAAACGAAATAAGGACTACGAATTGAGGGCATGCACCTGGAATGTTCGGTCCCTTAATTGGGAAGGTGCCGCTGCCCAGCTGGTTGATGTCCTCGTGAAAATAAAGGCTGACATCACCGCCGTCCAAGAAATGCGATGGACGGGACAAGGACAGAGACGAGTAGGTCCTTGTGACATTTACTACAGTGGCCATATAAAGGAGCGCAAGTTTGGTGTTGGATTCGTGGTGGGAGAGAGACTCCGTCGCCGAGTACTATCATTCACTGCGGTGAATGAACGTCTAGCCACAATCCGCATCAAAGCGAGGTTCTTCAACATATCGCTGATTTGCGCCCACGCCCCGACGGAAGAGAAGGACGATGTGACCAAAGATGCCTTTTATGAGTGCTTGGAGCGCACTTATGAGAGATGCCCCCGCCACGATGTCAAAATCGTGCTTGGCGACTTTAACGCCAGGGTGGGCAAAGAAGGTATCTTTGGCACTACGGTCGGTAAATTCAGCCTCCACGACGAAACATCCCCAAATTGGTTGAGGCTGATCGACTTCGCCGGGGCCCGAAATATGGTTATCTGTAGTACTAGATTCCAGCATAAGAAGATACATCAAGCTACCTGGCTGTCTCCGGATCGAAAAACCACCAACCAGATCGATCATGTTGTGATAGACGGAAGACACGTCTCCAGTGTTTTAGATGTGCGTGCGCTCCGAGGTCCTAACATCGACTCGGACCACTATATTGTTGCAGCCAAAATTCGCACCCGCCTCTGTGCAGCAAAAAACGCACGCCAACAAACACAAGGAAGGTTCGACGTCGAGAAGCTGCAATCACAACAGACAGCCGAACGTTTTTCTACTCGGCTTGCACTCCTGCTCTCTGAGAGCACTCATCAACAATTCGGTATAAGGGAACTGTGGGACGGCATTTCAAACTCCTTACGTACAGCTGCAACCGAAACCATTGGTTTTCGGAAAGTGCAAAAGAACAGCTGGTACGACGAGGAGTGCCGTGTCGCAGCGGAGAGAAAACAGGCTGCCTACCTCGCAACGTTACGATCGACCACAACACGTGCGGGATGGGATAGATACCGAGAGTTGAAGAGGGAAGCGAGACGCATTTGCAGACAGAAGAAGAAAGAGGCCGAAATGCGTGAGTATGAACAGCTCGATAAGCTGGCCGACAGGGGTAATGCTCGAAAATTCTACGAAAAGATGCGGCGGCTTACAGAAGGTTTCAAGACCGGAGCATACTCTTGTAGAACCCCCAAAGGTGATCTAGTTACCGATGCCCAGAGCATACTTAAATTATGGAGGGAACACTTCTCTAGCCTGCTGAATGGCAGTGAAAGCACAACACCGGGAGAAGGCGAACCCGATTCCCCAATCGATGACGATGGAGCAGACGTTCCATTACCCGACCATGAAGAAGTTCGAATAGCAATCACCCGCCTGAAGAACAACAAAGCGGCAGGGGCCGATGGATTGCCGGCCGAACTATTCAAACACGGCGGCGAAGAACTGATAAGGAGCATGCATCAGCTTCTTTGTAAAATATGGTCGGACGAAAGCATGCCCAACGACTGGAATTTAAGTGTGCTATGCCCAATCCATAAAAAAGGAGACCCCACAATCTGCGCCAACTACCGTGGGATTAGCCTCCTCAACATCGCATATAAGGTTCTATCGAGCGTATTGTGTGAAAGATTAAAGCCCACCGTCAACGAACTGATTGGACCTTATCAGTGTGGCTTTAGACCTGGCAAATCAACAACTGACCAGATATTCACCATGCGCCAAATCTTGGAAAAGACCCGTGAAAGGAGAATCGACACACACCACCTCTTCGTCGATTTCAAAGCTGCTTTCGACAGCACGAAAAGGGGCTGCCTTTATGCCGCGATGTCTGAATTTGGTATCCCCGCAAAACTGATACGGCTGTGTAAACTGACGTTGAGCGGCACCAGAAGCTCCGTCAGGATTGGGATGAACCTCTCCGAGCCGTTCGATACCAAACGAGGTTTCAGACAAGGCGACTCCCTATCGTGCGACTTTTTCAATCTGCTGCTGGAGAAAATAGTTCGAGCTGCAGAACTTAATCGAGCGGGTACAATCTTCTATAAGAGTGTACAGCTGCTGGCGTATGCCGATGATATTGATATCATCGGCCTCAACACCCGCGCCGTTAGTTCTGCTTTCTCCAGACTGGACAAGGAAGCAAAACGAATGGGTCTGGCAGTGAACGAGGGCAAGACGAAATATCTCCTGTCATCAAACAAACAGTCGTCGCACTCGCGACTTGGCACTCACGTCACTGTTGACAGTCATAACTTTGAAGTTGTAGATAATTTCGTCTATCTTGGAACCAGCGTAAACACCACCAACAATGTCAGCCTAGAAATCCAACGCAGGATAACTCTTGCCAACAGGTGCTACTTCGGACTGAGTAGGCAATTGAGAAGCAAAGTCCTCTCTCGACAGACAAAAACCAAACTCTATAAGTCTCTCATAATCCCCGTCCTGCTATATGGTGCAGAGGCTTGGACGATGTCAACAGCGGATGAGTCGACGTTGCGAGTTTTCGAGAGAAAAATTCTGCGAAAGATTTATGGTCCTTTGCGCGTTGGCCACGGCGAATATCGCATTCGATGGAACGATGAGCTGTACGAGATATACGACGACATTGACATAGTTCAGGAAATTAAAAGACAACGGCTACGCTGGCTAAGTCATGTCAAGCTCTGAAAGTATTCGACGCAGTACCCGCCGGGGGAAGCAGGCGAAGAGGAAGCCCTCCCTCGGCTATAATCGCGTAAGCGGTGTCGACGCCAATTAAGAAGAAGAAGAAGATGTGAGGGCAGCAGCAGTATGGCTGCGCATGCGCACCACGCCACTATAAATCGGAAAATCTGATTACCAATTTGCGCTGGATTTTAGTTAGTTAGTTAGCTCGTCAACATTGTGACACTTTTGGGTACATATGAATGTACACATATACATATGTACCTATTTATTTTTGTTCGTCATGCTCTGCTCCAAACCCATTGTTACCATATCGCCATGCCATAGTCGAAATAATGTATTTCTTTTAGTATTTCAAGGCACATTCGCAGTAAATCTTCGTTGTTTTTTTTTGCAAATTATACATTTTTATAATTTACTATGCAATTAAAAGCAAAATTATACATACAAAGACTATCTGGCGTGAATTTAAATGAAAAGTAACACAATAAAACTGTAAAATGGATTTTTTCAAGTGGAGAATGCGCAATATTATTACAAAATCCTTCAAACTTTAAATAAAATTGCAGGCAAAATTCGGCAGTTTCTTCCAGCGTGCACAAATACACATACTTATATAGTCCGTTTCCATGTCAGACGGCTCCAAGTAACCGGAATGCACCCGGTTTTTAAACCGGTCAAGGACTGTCAGCCCGGTACCATGCCTCAAAATTACATCAGGAATTTTTTCTATCGCTACAACAACAACAACACATATTGGATTGTGGTCCATCAATTTCTTTTTGGGAAAACTAATTTCGAAAATAACTTTATACTCGTAGTATAGTTGTCAACTTTTCTATTCTAAAAATCACGATTGGAAAATAAAACATTTTTTAACAAAAAAAAACCACCAAATTTTTTATGCTATCGACATTTTTTGCATAATAGTTTGTATTTAGTAAAAGTAGGAATAAGCAAGGTGAAATTCGCCAAATTTTGAAAAGTATTCAGACTAACTAAGACTTTATACTCTACAGTCTCTCTCTTGACTTTTATCCAGTCTGAATTAGAGTCAGTATGATGCCAATGAAATAAGGTCGGCATATCTCTTTTCAATTGGATTCATGTTCACGTTTTCAATATAGATGGCTTTTATTTTATCAAACATTACAAAATTACTGGAGATACTAGTTATTTATAAAACACATTATGCCATTGGTTTAAATACTTCGAATTATTTCATGTTACAACTATCTATGAGTTCAGAAAAAGTACTAAAGACGGCTCTAGGCACTAAAACACTTTTTGTGGCGTTTTAATTTTCAAAACGCTATAAGTTAGCAACTACGCTTCAAATTATATCACTGAAGATCATAAAAAAATACTTTAAATGTGAATTAAGACTAAAATAGACTCTGACCTAGCACTGGTTAATAACCAGCGAAATAAGATGAAAGGATAGTGAACAACGTTGTCAAATTATATAGTAGTAGTTTTATTTTATTATATCTTTGTTCATGAAATGCACACAACTACTAGCAAAATAAGTTCAAAAATATATACTATATATATATACATTAGTTACAATTAAAATCTCATATTTGGAGAGGCTTTCTTAGAGGTGTCTAGAACCTATTTTTGCGAGTACCAATTGAAAAAAAAAATTTTTTTTTTGAATCACCCTAATATACATACAAATTTCTGTACAAACATATCTGAAGGTTTGCAAAATAATGAGTTGTATTCGGTTAAATATAAAGCAGAAATACTCGTATACATATGTGAAAATGCGCAAATGGGAGAGAAAGGAACTCGTCGTTTTTTTAATATTTTGGTATATAATAATGGATATGTTGACCTTATATAGAAAAATAACGAATAAGGTAAAGTTAGCAATTCTTGGTATGTTCAGGCCCGAGATAATAAATTTTGTCGTGGAAAATGCGTTGTAGAAAAATTCAAGATAATTGCAGTAAATTTAGATTTTTATTCAGATAGTTATTCCAAAACCATTACACATAAAAAATTTAAGAAAATTGAAAACTATTAAATTATACGATTATTTATTAATTAATGATAGATTTTTGAATTTTGTCTTATTTTACATACATATGTATGTATATGCTTTGCTTGGTTTGGTAAGATACTTTTATGCAGTAGGTTGGTTAAAAAAATTAAAGAATTAAATTAACCTGAAATTGTTAAGGAAATCGAGATTAGCATACCCTTCAGAGGCATACAAAAAGAAATAAAAAATATTTTAAAAAAATGTCAAAATATTCGATTTGCAGTTCGATGCCTGAACATCAGGAAAACTTATTTTATACGCCAATAAGATAATATAAATGTATTATACGGTGCAAAATTGTTTGTTTTAAACGAATAATGTTACATACATATATAGACATGTAAATACTGATTGACAGCGTCACGACTCGTAATTACTTTTACCATTTTGTTATTTAATAATTTAATAGGAAAATGCAAAATATACTAAAACAAAAAATATAAAAAGAAACATATTGTACATATGTACATATGTATATACAAATGTAGTATGTGGTCAATAATATAAATTGAATTATGATTGCGCCTGAGATAGAAATTGATTGAATATGCAACTCATTGTGCATTTATGCATATCAACCGCATATATACACACACCATATGTATGTATGCATGGATATATATACATTCAAATGTTAATATGCACATTCGAAGCAATCGGAAGCTTAAGTTTAAGTGTTCACGAGTACGGGTACGTATTACTATGAAAAAGCGCAGGTAGAAAATATTACACAAATTATTTACATAACCTAAAATATCATGCGGTTGGCGTATGGGTATATCTTTTCTACAATATCAGCGATTTGCATATTTGAGAAGCACTTGTTGAAATGCAATATTATACACTCATACAAACATACATATGTATGTATGTATGAATATGTATATAAAAGCCAATTCAAGCGAAACATGTGATTACAAAAAACAAAACCCATAAGATGGAACGTGTTTTGAATATGATTATGATAGCAGTAGTCGCACATAAGAAAATATTGTAAATAATACTGTCCACATTTTATCTTGTCGTATATTCATCAATCAAATTTGGCGCTTTAATTAAATAAAAGAATGGAAATGCTTTTTTAATTCAGCAAATTACGAATTGTAATAAAACAAGAAAATACCTTAACTTCAACTGCACCGAAGTTATGATACTTCAGGTGTATTTTCTATAGCAAAAATGGTACACAAAGATCTTTGGCTTGATACTAATCGGTCAGTTTTAATCGGTCAATTAAATCCGATCTAAAAAAAATCGGAAAGATAGTAGCGTTGTCTTTCCGAAATGATTTTTACAGTCCTCGAAAAAGTTTTTATAAGCACTTTTTGGGATGGCCTTCAGCTCAGCGGCATTTTTAGTTTAGGAAACAAGACAAACTGGCTGACAGATCACTCTCATATTTTGCACAGTAATAAAGGATAGTCTTACCACCTTAGCAAAATACATTTTTTTTAAATATCATTTACCCGGGATATTTTATTACAATTTCCGAGTGTTTTGTTTTTTCAAAATGTATGTACATATGTACATATGTACGAGTATATGGGGTATTCCATACCAAATCGACCACTTTTGAACCCGACCCCTTTAGATTTTGCTGAAACTTATCCATCCTTTTCTACCTTTTGAAAAACATTTTTGAGAATTTTTTCAAAATTTTTTGTCCATCTTCAAAAAAGTTATGAATTTTTCAAAAAAATGGCTTTTTTATTTTTAAATAGTCATAACTTTTGTAGAAATTGACTTTTGGTGACCATTTTTTTTTTAATTTTTGTATTTGAATGAACTTTTCGAAAAATTTAACACGATCAATTGTATAAAATAATCGGTTTTTTCGTTATTTTTTGGAAGTTCGCCATTTTTTTTTCCTCAAAACAAACTTCAATTAATTTGACAAGTAACCCTGCTAATCCCGGAGTGGGCCGATTTTTTTTTTATTTATTTAAAAATAAATTGTCAAATTTTCAAAAATGAAAAAAAAAAAAATTCCGCAAACTTTATTTTTCCGGGATTAGCAGGGATAGTTGTCAAATTAATTGAAGTTTTTTTTTGAGGAAAAAAAAATGGCGAACTTCCAAAAAATGACGAAAAAACCGATTATTTTATATAATTGATCGTGTTAAATTTTTTTCGTGTATTTTTTCGAAAAGTTCATTCAAAAACAAAAATTAAAAAAAAAATGGTCCCCAAAAATCAATTTCTACAAAATTCACAACTTTTTTGAAGTTGGACAAAAAATTTTGAAAAAATTCTCAAAAATGTTTTTCAAAGGGTAGAAATGGAGGATGGATAAGTTTCAGCAAAATCTAAAGGGGTCGGGTTCAAAAGTGGTCGATATGGTATGGAATACCCCATATGTATATAAGTACATACTACATTGGGTCTCCGACGTTTCCTTCTGATTGTTACAGTCGTCGTGTATAATATGCCCTGTTCAAGGTATAGTAAGTATAAATGTTCTATAACATACCATGCATATGTACATACTTATGTATGTATATTTCACTTTCAACTCACACCGGGAAAACATTTAATTCATTTCAAAAAGCTCCGCTTGCTCAAAAAGTCCATTTACCTCCATATTTATTCAACAGCTTCGCGAGATGTGATGACGCCGACACACTTAACTTACTGTATACAAATTGCTTTTGTACAGAGAGAAGTTTTGTAGCCTCAAATTGTTGGTGTTTTTATAAACAAAATCGAAATATATGCAGGTATTTATATACATATATACATAACAACAACTTTTCCGGTAGCAATAGAGGAATTCGAAAACAAAAACAAAATGTAATTACAATCCACGTGCGAACAAAAAGAAATAGTAACACTTATAAACTAGTGAACTAGCGCTTCGCTTTAGTAAGCATTCATATTTTTATTTTATATAAACATAATTTAGAATATTTTTCGTTTATCCAAGAGCAAAGAAAATATCCTAAAATTGTATATATGTATGTATAATTAATTATAATAATCACGCCGGAAATTTTAAACGTTCAAAAAAATCCAAAACTGAAAGAATCTCAAGTGCTTTTAAATATGATTATAAAAATGAGCGGTAAGCAACGAATTTTCTTTTTTTAAAACAGTTGCTAGAAATATGAAGGCCTTGCCATCTACAAGCCTATGAAGCAGCTAAGGAAACTGGTGTTCAATAAACGAAAGGTGTTTTTCAAGCACTACAACACCGTCACCAGCAATCATCGGTGCAATGTACGCACCCACATTATTGTCGAACTGTCAATGCAAAAGATAGTGCAGACACTTATGCCATATGTTCATGCACGCGAAGAAAACATATATGTACATATATGTATACAGTTTATGTGTGTACATATGTACTATATTAATTGACAGCTGCTGCAAATTTTTGTAAACAATAACATAACATATAGTCAAGCTCCACACCCACCTACACATGGTGTTAAAGTGTCAGCAATAAGGCAAGCGGCATATAACGTCAAGCCGATTACTAGGTGATTAAATGTAAAAATTAAATATATTTTATATGGAAAAGGTTTTGTTTTGCACACATGTACTATATAAATGTAAATATCTATAAATATAGACAAAATAAAGTATTAGTGATAGTGAGCAATGCTTATAGCGCCTATGCAAATTGTGAAAAACAGCAAGTAAAATTAGTCTCCCACCCAGTTAATGGTGATAATTATGAAGCACGTGTACGCAGGGTGCCAGGGTGCCTTTTGGGTTCAGCACACAAACATGCGATATAAACATTTAAATACATACATATGTATGTATTTATATGCATGTATGTATGTATGTACGTAGCTTGCAATAAAAGGGGCAATCAGCAAGTTCAAGTGTGATTTCCATACAATTCGTTGTTTGGTTCAGATAAATATCTGCAACACATGGACATACATACTTAATTTTTTTTAATATTTGCATATGAGTCAATTGCTGACATACCGGGATCCCGAACCGCGACAGTCAAAGCTAACATTTCTCATCACATTCGACAATTGTTGTTGTCATAATAGAAATGCACATTTCTGTTTTCAGTATGCAACACGAAACAATAATAAAGCAAATGACCAGGTTGAAAAAAAATAAATAAATAAAAATACTTCAAAAGAACTGTCAATTTGTGATGGATTACCGTTAGGACGGTTGAATCATGAAATTCTCCAAAACCAAACCTGTTGAAAACCATTCTATATAGAAGAAGTATTGAACACATAAGTACATACACTACACATACTTACAAAAGGTAATGTATTTTCTTTGTCTCGCTTTGATTATAATCAATTAGAAACCAACCTTCGATCAATTTCGTATTCAAACTGGCCCAAAGCGTTCGATTGTTGTTGGCCAAGTTATGTTATGTTATGCATGGCATGTTTAGGGTGTGTGTAAGCGCTGCATCAATTCCAAGGAAAATCTGCGGTGGCTTACACCCAAATTATGTTTTATGCATTCCATCATGTGCATAAATGGATGTAGTCATTATCATACATATGTATGTATGCATGTAAGTATGTATGCATAAGTAATGATTGATTTTCGAATGAACCGAAGATGTGAGTTTTCGTTTATCATTTATCTTCGTTGGTGGCTTTTTAAGCGAAAATTTTCAATGAAAAAATCGGATAAAAAAATATCACGAAATTTATTTTAGTCTTTATTTCTAGGAATTTTGGAGCCATTTACGGCTATATAAAAAGGATTCGTGTGATTTTTTTCTTGTTCCCCAAACTTAAATTTGAGCTCCGTGAAATGCGTTTTCAGTCGATGGAAGAGATAAAACAAAATTCGCTAAAGAAGCTGA
>NC_064304.1:97634900-97659900 GCF_023373825.1 Bactrocera dorsalis | reverse complement strand
TTTTAATGGCGTCAATGGACTCATGACGCGGTCCACGGAAAGTATTTTTCGGGCGAATACGCTGGCTGAGCTATGACCCACGTTTCCTATTTAACAAAAAAACTGTGACAATCAAGCCAGGATATGCGGCGGTGTTGGTGAGAAATCAATGAATTATCTGCCCACAAATCTGACTATTTACGATGAATTACTTCAAGTAGACGTCTGTAAAAAGCCAAGTGGTATTTCTTACTAATTTTTCGACTCTGTGATTCTTGGTGAACCACACCACAGTACTCAAAGTACTTTTTTGGCCACCAATAACAATATTATTAGAAAGTTTCGACGTCATATTCATAAAATGATTAAAGTACCGATGGGTTTAACAAAGGGTTTTGGGTACTCTACAGGGTTTTCAAGCATCTCAACGCAGTTTTTCAAAGCATACCCAAGACATTAACCAAAATGTGTTCTTTTTCTTCTTCACTGACGTAGACATCGTTTACGCGGTTATAGCCGACTTAACAACAGCATGCCAGTCGTTTGTCCTTTTCGCTATGTGGCGGCAATTGGAGATTCCAAGCAAAGCCAGGTCCTTTTCCACCTGGTCTTTCCAACGGAAACATCCACCCTCTTCCGCTGCTTCTCTCGACGGATACTGCGTCGAATACTTTCAAAGCTGGAATGTTTTCGTCCATTCGGACGACATGACCTAGCCAGCGTGGCCAGTGTCTTTTACTGCGCTGAACTATGTACATATGTCAATGTCGTCGTATATCTCATACAACTTATCATTCCATCGAATGCGGTATTCGCCGCCGCCAATGCGCAAAGGGCCATAAATCTTCAGAACCTTTCTCTCGAAAACTAAAGGATGAAGTGAAAAACTAAAGGCGAGTTAAAGTGAGAGGCCGAAACATACCCTCCACAGGGTTTTGCGCTGGGTTTGGGACCCGCCCCGTAAAAACCGTCCCCAATGAACATCTATGGATGAGAGACCCCCCTTTTGATGATGACCATGGCAAACGCATTAAGGAACAAAAATGTGTTAGATTGGGTTAAAACATTGATCTTAAGAAGGATCTCACTTGGACAGCTTAGAACGTCAGTCCGTTCTGGTAGTTACAAACTCCAATAAACTGGAAATATAAGACACTTACAGATCGACAAAGTGCTTCAAGTCTGTCACAAATTCGTTAAGACGGCTAATATTAGTTTTGGCTATATCTTCTGATTCGCTGAAGGTAAGATTGTGGAGATGTTTCAATCTCAGTGTTGGAAAGGCGTGACTGGAGATCTCCATCTATCTCCATCCTACTCCATACAGCTTCAACAGCCAGCGTTCGACAAGATATTAAGCCTTACCACGTTCCCACGACAGTCGGGTTTACATAAACGAAACAGACCCATACATTTATCTGGGCAACGACTGTCAACTCGGCAAATTTCTGCCGCTACAACAGCAACAACATACTAAGCCTTACCCTAACAATTCCTACAATTACGACAAGTTGAACTTTGCTAAGGGCAAGTAGTTCAGTAGATCTCTTGCGTTGTGTGGAGTGGATCCATAGTAGATATTGAGATCCTCTGCTAACTCTCTGGTGCCAACACAACGATTTTCAAGCGCTATTTCCTTAACTTTTTCGAATGCATCGTCGTTAACAATTATGGATGGTCTCCTTCCTTTTTGCTTTGAGTCTCCAGATGCCCACTAAAATGCAATTACTTCGGAATTGATGTGTTGCCATGATGGATGGTCTCCTCGAAACACTTCCGGAACATTTTCAACGATTTCATAGCCGTAACTCCATCGGAAACATAAACTTTCAGATAAACTCGTTTTGCAATTGTTTTTTTTTCTTGTTTGAAATCGAAGAACAAACAATAATCTTCACAAATAAAGACTGCTCAACACACACTAATTGGCATATGGACATCAAATTTCACACGAAAATATAAAATATTACACTATTCTTAGTAAAAATTAATGGCCTCTTAAGCTTCTTCAAAGCCTATTAAGCCTATTTAAGTATTTTCATATCCTATTCTCTCCAGCAACTTGTATTAAGACATCGACTTCCCTTGGTGCCGTAAGAATACAAGTAATAACAAGTGAGTCCTTCAGATTTTAAGCTAAAATCAAGATGTGACTTCCCAAAAAAAGTTTACTAAAATTCGCGTTTTAATTGCCGGGTAAGTCAAAATCAAATTGCAATAACGTTTCCATTAATAAGCATTTAGACTGACTACTAAAGGTTCGGCAACTAAATAAGACTGAGTCCAGCAGCGAGTTTCGACGTAAACAAGCTCTGATAGTGGTAATCAGGTTTCGGCGTCAAGCATTATGTACCATACCCCCAACTTGAGTCACGATTTGATTGCAAGCCCGCAGTATGTGTGTAAGCGTGTAGCCAATATAAGCGCCAATGCTCTGATAAGGATACCGTGAAGATAGGGATAGTCGCGCGAAGTCAATTGATACGACATCGGACACTGATGACGAACGAAGGCGAGCATATGGTAGATTATAGTGGTTTTTTGTTGAAATCGGCTGAAATTAGTGCAATCCCAGCGTAGTCCAGAGCATTTATCGCTGCGCTTTGACGCGACGCCTTGTCTGGGCATGCACACATATCAAGACGATGAGCCGGCAATAGGGCTTCCGGCAACTGATATCTTCCAATGGGCGATCAGTCAATAGGCCAACCACTATCGGCTGAACGGATGATAGGGCTGTGAAGTGTCAGCCACTGTTAGTTTGTTATTGGCTGTAGCATGTATGTATGTATGTATGTATAAATACATATTTATTTACTTTTTAAAGGTGATATGAACTTTTGTGATAAGTTTTAATCAGGAATTGAGCACTGCGGTTTCAACATTGGAATTTGTATTAGTTATTTTATTTCAATTCGTAATGTTGTGTGCGCTCCATCGTCACTTAGTTAGTTGTTTGTATGGATGATAAAAATGAAAACGTGCTCGTTTTTTATAGATTCTTTTCCCGGGTGGTAGGCGGTCATAAGTGTTTGCTGTTAGTCGTTGGCGCACAGTAAGCAAAGTGGGTAGCGTCGCGCCGTGCTACCAAATAATTTAACTAGTATTTGTATGTGCTGATTCCGTTTAACGAGGCCAATCGTGTGTGTGAAGATTTATGTTGTTGTTGCGTGTGCTGCAGCCAGCTACATATCCTCGTGCTATTGGCATGCATATGTGTTACTGATTTCGAGTGGGAATTCGTGAGTGTTTAATCCCGGTTAGCCGCATGATTATTGAGCACACCGGGGTGTGAATGCGGCTGGTTGGGCGTGATGCTGTAAAACCGAACCTAATTTGTGGGTGTGACGTGGAAAACGCCTTTTTGCTCATGTTTGCATATTCATGCGAACATATCAAAGAACTTACGTATCTACGCACATATGTTGTATACTTTGATGGTTCGAGAGATTGCTTTCGTACCGCCATAAGTTATGCGAACGTTCATTTGTAGCTGTGTGAGTGTGTGCAAAGTTATGCTTCAATTTGCGTTGCAGGTAACGCGGTCTATTGGAATTCAGTGGCGGTTGACACAAACTCTAACTTTAACCCTTTATGAGGCACACGTTCACGTGGTTAGGTTGTACCAACACAGCTGTGGGGAAATGCCAATACGGCAGTCGAGCCAAATATACTGACGATGCGCAACGAAGTCAGTTGACAATTATTGCCAATAAACACCGTGTACGCCTTCTAAATGCGTTGTACATATGTAAATGTAGAAATGAAAAAAAATGTGTATGTGTATACTTGTATGCACATATGCATATGTGAATATTTGAAGCGGCTAGTATTGTATTTAAGCACTTTTAAAAGTGTACACGTGAAATATTTTGTTGCTATGTTACTTGGTGCCACAGTCGTTCGGATTTCTGCTTTGAGTCTCCAGATGCCCTCTAAAATGCAGTTACTTTGGAATTGCTGTGTCGACATGTGCTGGCGCTTAAGCCACAGAATTACCCGCAGACGCCCCCAATTATTGTGAAAAATGGAGAATTATGTGTAAATGTTTTGATTTAATGCATATAAATATGTCATACATACATATGCACATAAGTACATATATAATAAAGTAGGCACCTCTTCATTCGAACTTAAACTTGTGAAATTTAAAGCGTTTTTAGCGGTGGTTTCAGCTTTTTTCGAGCTTCCCAGCAGGGCAGAGAATTTTTGAATTAAAAAAATTAGTTTGAAAATTAAAATCAAGTTGCAATTGATAATTTTTTTAAACACAACATTTTTTAATTAAAGAATTGCACCCCTGCTACGAGTCATAAAATTAAATTTTTAATATCAAAATCAGAATTAACAAATAAAGAAGAGGTTAGTTCGGTTGCAAGCCGACATTTTATACTGTTGCAACTTGCAAGAATCAAAGCCAAGTACATACATTAAAATGTGAAACCAATCATAAAGAGTAAAGTCAGCCAGCCATGTTCGAAAATTCGGATATTAGTTATATAGGGGCTAGGTCAAGTTTTTGCTGAAATTTTTCTATTTTAGGCACAAAAATACACTTTTATGAGTAAAACGCGATCTCTTATTTTCATTGGAATAACTTACATATTGACCGATATATGCGGTACAAGTTTACCCCGAATTTCGAAAATCTTTATGTTAAGTATATGGGGGCTAAAGGAAGTATTAGTCCGATTCAACCCATTTTTGACGTACAGACATACCATTATAAGAGAAGGATTACCCTTAATTTCAGTTATATATCTCACACACTGACCGGCATATTCGATCAAAAGTCAACTATATGTACCGGAGACTAAATATTCGGTACCTAGGGGCTTAAAAAGATTTTATTGGATTTCAAAAATTTTTGATCATAAGGTGACACACACTAAAGACATTATTCGTGCAAAGTTTTATCCCGTTATATTCATTCTTCTTGATGTGTGTATTGGAAACTGAACGATTCAAGTGGAATTTGAAATTGCGCTATATGGAAGTAGGCGTGGTTATTGTTCGATTTCGTCCATTTTCACAATATGGCTTAAGATTGTAAGATGAAAGCCACGTACTAAATTCGGCCGAAAGAAGTGGTAGGTGCCACGCCCATCCGCTCCCATAAAGCTCTATCATTTCATCTTTGTTCTAAGACTTAATCCCTTTGCCGTTTTAGTTAATGATTTATCACGCTTTTAATAGTTTTTAACAGTACCGTTATATGGGGAGTGAGCGGGGTTATCCTCCTATTTTATCCATTTTAACACCATCGGTAAAAGTTGTAGTTCAAGTGGTTTAGGAGATACATATGCACATTTAACATGTTAGAGGGCGGGGCCGATTTT
This sequence comes from Bactrocera dorsalis, assembly GCF_023373825.1. NCBI lineage: Eukaryota > Metazoa > Arthropoda > Insecta > Diptera > Tephritidae > Bactrocera > Bactrocera dorsalis. Next base: position 97,654,582 of record NC_064304.1, on the reverse strand, counting down.
TCGACTTTCGCAAAAATCCAATGGCAGAAATAAATAAAAAAAAAGAAAACTCGCCACCAACCTTCCCTCCTAACTTCAACCCTTCCGTGAAAAGGCTAAATGTGCCTCAACTCCGTCGACTTCTCCCCCGGCACATATCAGAGTAGCTTAAAAAGTCGAAATTATTGTCAAAATCATTCCTTTGATCTTTACCTGAATACTTGGCCATTGTTGAAGAAGTTCGTGTAAAAATTTCAAGTCGACCTATCAAGCGATTTCGAGAAAAAATTTTCATTGACTCAGAAAACAGCGTTTTAAGCTTCGGGAGTCGATTGCACTAAGTTAAAAAGTACGTACAAGCTCGTTCATATCTCGCCAACAATTTGCTGGATAAATTTCAAATTCTCAAATACATGCAAAGTGGATATATGTGTAATCAATTTTTTTATTTACCAATGGATAAACTTAAACTGTATTCTCGAGACCAATATTATGTAGATATTAACGTTTTAAGCAAGCGGAACATTTTCCTTAGCTCTGATTTGGATCTGGCTGTGAGGTATGTATATATGTTTATGTATATTTTGACCTTGAACAACAGCGAAAGCATGACGTTGTTTAAGAAAAGCACTCCAATTAGTGTTTATGTACCATTTGGTGTAATATGCTAAATGTACGGAACAACACAACTACAAAGAAACGGGCATGTAAGTAAGGCAACAAATATGAAGGACATAGTGACTAAACGAAAACATAAAACAAAGGCCTTCTCGTCCGTATTTAATAAAACAAAAGATGTGAAAATATTGTACATATAACAATACAGCAGAAATCAAAAACATATACCGCAAAAACAAAAAAGTTTAAAATGTTTAAATAAAACAGAAAATAAAGCCGAAAAATAGCATACAAATAGCTGAGTAAAAGTAAATTAATGAATCACAACATGCGGCACACACACGCTCCAACTATTTTGTGTGGATACGACTCGAGGGTGTTCGTCAAAGAAAAATACAAAAAAAATAAAGAAACGTAACAACACCAAGGCAAACAAGAGCAAACCAAACCAAATAAACGAATTAATTGTAAGTGAAGTTCCAGAAAAGAAAGAATGTGTTCATAAGCATGTTTGGCTGGGTTCACACACGAAGTGTTTATCGAGAACTTCTCTTCTACGGTTGCACATTGGCATTGTGTTCATACGAACAATTTTTTGCAAGCAATCTCATAACATTTGTGAAATTTTTCTACGCATGATATTACGGAAATCAAAAATTTGTTTCAATACTTTCCTTTCTTCCACATACTTCATTAGATTACTAGAAGATTTCTGTTTCTGTACCGTGAACTCGGTAACATCTTTGTATATTAAGTATATTAAGGAGTTACATGGGTTTCCTCGGGTAAAAATGAGTAATTACTCAACAATTTTTTTCTTATATAAAAAATGAAATATTTTATTAGAATTTTTCATTGTTACAAACTTATGTACACTATTAGCAAAGGAATTCTGAAATTTTTGGAAAACTAATATTTTAAACTCGGTCATTGCGATGCCATTTTCGTTGACCCGCGTTGGCAGCATAACTCTTTATAGAATCATCTAAAGTGAAAAATATGTATTTTAGTTCAAGCCTAAACTTAGAATTTGGACGAAGGAAAAATACTATGAAAATTGAACTTTTAGACATTAAAAAAAAAACGAAAAATTCAGTGAAAATTTCGTCACATTTTTTTCAAATATTTGTAATCGAAAAAAAAATCCTTCGTCCAAGTCTTTAAGAATTGTAACTCAAAGAACTGTGTAAAATTTCTGTGAGTTGCCGCAACAAAAGTATCCTAGTATCAACCACCACTTATGTGTATTCATCCATATATACGCATATGTAAGAGAACACACCTAAATATCTATAGGCATGTTTACTAATTTCGTATATATTCGTTTACGACGTGCGCATGCTTACACGCTTATATGCATGTATCGAGTGTCATGAAGAAGAATATACACACATACATATGTACATAGGGATAACTAAGTACTTGAACATTTTATAGGAAAGAATTTTTAGGAATATTGCTGAAGTAACCCCAACAACCACAATAATTAGCACATAGCGGCCGCATACTTATGCACTCACGTACGCCTGCGCATTGGCTCAACGAGCATTGAGTGCGACGCCTGCACGTGTCGCCTCTACCTGTGGTCATTAACTATGTTTATCGGTTATTTGCCAGGATATGTCAGGTTCGCTTTCCATTTCATTTGTCCTCCGTCACTTGTGCCGATCTATTTGTCTGACCGTCAACGCTGTTTGCTCACTAAACGCTCGCCCCGTCATAGTTAATTGACGTTTGTGTGTCTTGCAATGCGTTGTTTGTTGTTATTACTTAAACAAGACAACAAAAGCAGTGTCCTTTTGTTTTTGCATGTTAGTGGACCTGTATGTGGCAAATGCAGGAAACAAGTAATAAATGGCAGAAATTAAGTGGTGACGACTTGCCTGAATGCAATGACCTAACTAGTATTTTATCTCATTGAAAAGTCAGTAGCTAATAAAACCCCAAATTGTTGTTAATTATAAAGGATTTGCCGTAAAGTCATTGCTTTTGGTACGGAAACATTTTGTGATTGGTTTGTAAAGAAGTGTGCACAAAGTGTTCTTATGAATCATTGCCTGGAATTTGTGAGTTGCACTATTAAAGCCCAGTTCCGATTTTCATGACTAATTTCCTATAATTTATTTTCTTTTTAAGTGGATATATATAGAAACGTACGAGTACTATTTATTCGTATGAAATAGAGAGCTCTTAATAAATATTCTTAGAGACCATTTCCAGAATTTTCATTAGCTTTGCTTTTTTTTAAAAATAAAACAGAGATTATTTAAGTAAATTAAATTCCGTAAAAATGTATTATTATTTTTCATTGATTGAAAAAAGTGTAAAAACAATCTGACTAGCAAGTGGTTATAACCCCTTAAGGCTCAAGCTATTTTGGTTAAGACAGCTCTAACAGGCTTCACATGTGCTCACTCACTCACTGCAAGCATATTATATAACGGGGGTTTCAATAGGAACGCTTCAAAAGTAGACCGATAGGGACAGCAAACGACGCCATATTTTTTTCCTCTCTTTTGACATTTCCCTTCAGTAAGTTTGCTTTTTCATCATGGAAAGATTACTATCGAAATTCGGAGTTAGTGGTCTTAACTTTAAGAGCGCTACGTCCAATTTATGGTCATCATAATCGTCGTGTCACATCAACAATTGAACTTCTAGTGGAAAAATTTGAATCCACCGGTACAGTACAAAATCTTCCCTTGCGAGTGAGACAAAGAAATGCTCGTAGTATCGAGAATATTGCTGCCGCTAGCGCATCAATTGAGGAAGACCCAAATCAGTCTCTCACACATCGTTCTCAAGTGTTAGGCATTTCTGTGACTCGATGTGGTGAATTGTGCGAAAAGATCTTGGCCTACGTCCTTACAAGAGCAAATTGACGCAAGAACTGAAGCCGCTTGAGCACCAGAATCATCGTATGTTCGTGAATTGGGCTGAGCAACAATTTGAAAATGATCCGGATTTTCTTCTTCAGTGATGAGGCTCTTTTCTGGCTGAATGGCTTCGTCAATAAGCAAAATATGAGTTATTGATCAGGCAGCAATCCACACATTTATGTGGTTTACGGGCCGGCGGCGTTATTGGGCCATACTTCCTCCATGATGATCAAGACAGGCACGTTACTGTGAATGGTAATCGCTACTGCTAATGATAGTCGAATATTTTTGGCCCGAATTAGATGAATGGGTCACAAGCCACACAACGAATGTCACAATCGATTTATTGAAAACATAGTTTGATGAACGAGTTATCTCATGAAATGACCCTGTCAAGTGCGATTTGATGCCATTAGACTTTTTCCTGTGGGGCTACGTAAAGTCTATGGTCTATGCCAATAAGCCAGCGACGATAGATGAACTTCGTAAGGATATCGAAGGTGAATCTGCAACAGTATCGGTCGATTTTTGTTTGAAAGCCGTCGGAAATCGGGCTCAACGTACGGACTTCTGCAAGCGTGCCCGTGGTGGGCGACGATTAACAGTCAGAGATCTTACTGGCATCGTTAGAATATCGGAAGGATCAGTGAAAATCATTTTGAGGGTTCATTTGTGCCTGAGAGAAGTTAAAGCACGATTTTTTTCGTAAAACAACGTCGCACTAAAGTCTGTCGAACAATGCTTTCCGACTACCAGGATGTCATGAAACGTATTATTACTGGCGATAAGTCTCGCATTCATGTTACGACCCGGAAAAGGGTCATCAATCGGCCGAATATCGTGAAAAAGTGAGCCAAAGTCGAAAAAGCCAAGTCAAAGCGGGTCGATAATGCTATGCGACGGTGCATTGATTCTTCGTGAGTTTTTCGCCAAATTTTCAACAAATATCGTGCCGCAACAACCGTATTCGCCCGATTTAGCTCTATGTGATTTCTGGCTATTCAGCAAACTCGAACGATCGCTTCGAGAAAACAGTTTTGTGTCAATTGAAGACGTGAAACGTGAATAGCTACGGCTATGGTTACGACTATTCCGGAAATTAACTTTAACAACTGTTTCGAGGATTGGAAAAAATGTTGCCACAAGTTTATTGGGGCCAAGTGGGATGACTTTGAGTGGGACGACATAGATTTTGAAGCATAAATTAAGAATTTTAGAATTATGAACAAAGTCTTACTACCTTTTGCTCATAGTAGTATTTACATACATATAACTTATGTATATTCAGAATTGAACTACTTCTTCGATTAAACTTCATGGCGTCGCCATTTTAATAAATGGAAAAATATAATATATTATATACACACATGTACATACACATTATTTAAAAGTATTTCTTGCTTATATGTTATTTTCAAGTGAATAATTGAATTAAATTCTTATTCGCGTGAAAAAAAAATCTTAAAAAATATTATACAAGCATTATAAATCACTTTGTTTTGCAACAGCCAGTCGCCTGTTGCCTGCCTCTGCGCAGCTCGGCTTATTAAAACGCTTACAGTTCAGTACAGTTCATTTCAAGCAACTAAATGCGAGTATTAAAATGAAATATAAAATACATATTCATATTTTATTAAATATGAATATATTTTTTCAAGTAATTTTGTTTGTATGTGTATTTAAAAGCAATTGTTTTTGTTGAACTTTGACAGGAAATCGCCCGACAAATAAGTTTAATACGAAAGCAAGCGCCTTTAAATGTATGTATGTATGTATTTACATATATACATACAAATATAGCAATGCACATAACTGTGTGTTTGTTTGCGGGTATATACTGCGCTAGTGGCAAGCACAATGTTACAATTTCTTTTGTTCCCCAAGCCCAACCGAAGCAAAAAGGCGAATCACTTAAGCTTCACTAAAGCCTGGACGGTTATGATTCTTTAAAAATACTGTATTTATACACTTTGTGGTGATAAGCTCAAACTTGCGACCAGCAATTATTATACTGCGCTTATGTATGCCTATACACACATACCGACAGATGTATTTACACTTGTAGTACACATAAACTCACTATACTATTGATATGTATGTTGGCAGTGACGTAGAGAAAGGAATAGGTGCTGTAAATTCCACTCTAGGAGATCTAGAAAGTCTAATAATGCATAAAATAGAGATAAAAATATGTAATATTGAGTACCGAAATACCAAAAATTATTCCTAAAAATCCTGGGAGTTCGAATTAAGCGGTTACATGGGTTTACGGGTTTCAAAAATCGATTTTTTTATTCTTATTAAATTTTATAAATCCTTTAAAATATTGTCCTAAATTTTCAAGTTGTTCCGAATAATAGTTTCGGAGCTACAGCCGTGAGAGCTTGTGCGCTCGAGGCTAGGTGCGTCGTCTATAAACGCCTTTCTCGAAAAATTTTCGTATTTTTGTAAAAGTGTCTGCCAAAAATCCAATTTTCAGTTTTTTCTTTCCTTTGTCCAAGTTCTAAGTTGAGATTTTTAATAAAACACGAGTTTTTTCACTTTAGATGATCCTCTAAGGAGTTATGCTGCCAACGCGGGTGTATCTTTTTTCCCAGGGGCACCTGAAATGGCGTCGGAACGACTGAATTTAATATCTTTTTTACAAAAATTTCAGAATTTCTTTGTTAATACTGTATGTTTGTAAAAATAAAAATTCTAATAAAATATTAAATTTTTTTATGAGAAAAAAATTGTTGAAAAAAGGCTGTTTTTTACCCGAAGAAACTCATGTAACCCCTTAAATATTTCAGTTCCACAGCCGGTGGAAAGGATTTTTTTTATAACCTCATGTACATATATGTATATGTACATATATGCCATATAGTATATTTTCCAATGTGCATGCAAATATGTATGATGGGGCATTCGGTTGACTTGTTGCTACATAATATTTATTGTACATATGTAAGTAAAAGCAAGTATGTGGTATGTGTGGTTAATGCCTTGTGGTATTGTGACCGTCTTATGCGTTATTATTTACAACTTTTCCATGCTATTATGGCACCGACGAATGTTATAAATACAAAAATTAATTTTCATATTTAAATATAGTATATTTGAGTACCAAGGCGTGCTGTGGTTTATGGCAAAAAAGTTGCTATGAAAAATATTACACCAACGGCGTTTTAGTCCTCAGTTAGTCGATATAATGACTGTATAATTTTAAAATTTTTCGAGAAAAAAATCGATTACTTTCTTATTATAGTGTATTATGGCTTTTCTAATGCATGTTAGACATGTATGTACATACAGTTAGAAGACCGAAAAAAGCAAATTTTCCATTTTTTTTTCTGAAAAAACTTTAAAATTTAATGATCCAAAATTTTGTACATATATTATGTTATTTAAAAATATTTATTTGGAAGGAACTACAGCGGACTCCGGGAGCTCCGGGATGAGGCATTTTGAAAAAAAAATTGCATTCCCCTGATCTTGTAACCGATGTCCAGGAAGACCTCCGGAAAAGGGAATATGAATCTGACGAGAGTTTTTTGTTTATGTTAAGCCCAAAAGCAAAAAAAAAACAATAGATGAAGATACATATGTCTTGATCGAATGAATAGTAAATATTTTGATGTTTGATAATATGTAATACATGTATATATTTAAATATATAATATAAACTCAAAAATTCTGCTCTTCAAAAAAATCGATTGCTTGAAAGCTTAAGAAAACAATTAATAATATTACAACTTGTATTTGAGTGCTGCAAGCAAGTACATTAATTTTGTTGACCCACAGTCAATAAAAGTTGCCGACATACATAAGTACCTTCCGACCAGTATAAAAATCCAGCATAATTAGAATTTAATGTCCCACAAACAAAGTTTTTAATACTCTATGTATAAGACTGTACACTTGACAAGCATTTTTCTCACCATTCTGTGGGGCCACCCAATGGTGCGCCGCTTTGTTCAACAGCCATGACTTCAATTACCGAAAAGCATATACAGTGCCCGCAATGGTTAACTAAGACAATACCTGTCCGAACTAATCGACTTACGAGCATTTTAAAGTCAATGGGACGCGCCTTTTGAAATGTTTACAACGAATGCGTAGAGTCAAGTGCTTCATGCTTGCCTACTTCTAGGCAGATAAGCGTACATAATGTAAAGGCAGTTAGATGACATATCTATGTAGATATATACATACATATATATATACACAAATATATAGTGTATTTAAATGTGCACTTCGAATGCGAATAGAACTTTATCAGCTTGGATATACATATGTACACACGCTTATTTATGTAATGAGAACGTAGTCAAAACGGTAAATGACCTTTACCGTATGCGCTAATTTTATATGGAATGTTTTTATACTTATTCGTAACCATGTGTGTATTTTTGTTTCTTGTGGTTGTGGCTTTTAATGTCGTGAAGGTTTATAGTTAGAAAAGCGGCATGCATTTCCGAAAATTTTAGACAAATTTAAAATGAAAAGAAAAAAAAAATATAAGTATATATATATATAACGGGTGATTTTTTTGAGGTTAGGATTTTCATGCATTAGTATTTGACAGATCACGTGGGATTTCAGACATGGTGTCAAAGAGAAAGATGCTCAGTATGCTTTGACATTTCATCATGAATAGACTTACTAACGAGCAACGCTTGCAAATCATTGAATTTTATTACCAAAATCAGTGTTCGGTTCGAAATGTGTTTCGCGCGCGTGTTTTGTTCAGCGATGAGGCTCATTTCTGGTTGAATGGCTACGTAAATAAGCAAAATTGCCGCATTTGGGGTGAAGAGCAACCAGAAGCCGTTCAAGAACTGCCCATGCATCCCGAAAAATGCACTGTTTGGTGTGGTTTGTACGCTGGTGGAATCATTGGACCGTATTTTTTCAAAGATGCTGTTGGACGCAACGTTACGGTGAATGGCGATCGCTATCGTTCGATGCTAACAAACTTTTTGTTGCCAAAAATGGAAGAACTGAACTTGGTTGACATGTGGTTTCAACAAGATGGCGCTACATGCCACACAGCTCGCGATTCTATGGCCATTTTGAGGGAAAACTTCGGACAACAATTCATCTCAAGAAATGGACCCGTAAGTTGGCCACCAAGATCATGCGATTTAACGCCTTTAGACTATTTTTTGTGGGGCTACGTCAAGTCTAAAGTCTACAGAAATAAGCCAGCAACTATTCCAGCTTTGGAAGACAACATTTCCGAAGAAATTCGGGCTATTCCGGCCGAAATGCTCGAAAAAGTTGCCCAAAATTGGACTTTCCGAATGGACCACCTAAGACGCAGCCGCGGTCAACATTTAAATGAAATTATCTTCAAAAAGTAAATGTCATGAACCAATCTAACGTTTCAAATAAAGAACCGATGAGATTTTGCAAATTTTATGCGTTTTTTTTTTAAAAAAAGTTATCAAGCTCTTAAAAAATCACCCTTTATATATATAAACAATTATTATAAAAACAGTAATTTTTCTAGCATGAAAGGGTATACAAAGATCTTTATATTCATTTGAAACGATCAGTTCGTATGACAGCTATGTGCTATAGTGGTCCGATCTGAACAGTATATTTAGGAAACGTAGCATTTTCTTGGACAATAAATCATGCCAAATTTGGGCAAGATATCTTATCAACTAAAAAAGTTTTCTTTATAAGCACTCGATTTCGACCGATCAGTTTCTATGACAGCTATATGCTAAAGTTGTCCGTTCTTAAAAATATTATCGGAGATTATAGCATGGCCTTGAAAAATAGTCCGTGACAAATTTCGTGAAGATATCTTGTCAAATAAAGAATAATCTATATAAACAGTCAATTTTGACCCATCAGTTTCTAGGCCAGGTATATGCCACCGTGGTTCGATCTAAAAAATACTACCGGTCATTATAGCATGATCTCTATATATAATGATTTGAAATCGATAACTTTGACAAAATTAGCAGCTTCTTGAGGAGAAAGCAACGTGTGCAAAACTTTAGTTTGGCATCTCATCTTTGACATATTATATATAAGGACGGACTAAATCAACTCCGCTCATCATTTATTTATATAATTTATTTAATTTATGGGGTCTCCGCTACTTCCTTCTGGCTGTTCCATGTTTCGTGGCCAACTTAATACCCCAATAGAATATAATAAGTTTATAATTGCTAGTAAATTTTTTTTTGATTTTTTTGTAGTAGAAAGTGTGAATAGCAAAAAATATGTTTTTCAAGCGCGCACAATAAATCATCAATGACGCATGTTAAAGTGTCAACTACGCCAGGATACTCAACTACATTTGTAGTTATGTCCATGTAAATGTATGCGCATGCGCAGACGCAGATTACTCTCTCGAGAGGTGCGTTGCATTCGTGCATGTTTGCCAGTCAATCGTTTGATTTATTATAAGTACGAAAGGATAATGTGCTGCTGTTGGTTGTTTGTTGTGGATTTGTTGTCGTTGGATTAGTTGTTTGTTTGGTTAGGTTAATTGTCAAACTTCACACTTGAGCTGAGATTACCGCTGAAGCATGGTAGTGGTCACATGGTCACACGATGGTATAATTATATATGTACATATGATATAAATATGTATATGTTGAATTCGATATATATATGTATATACAAACATATGTGTGCTATTAGTAATGTATTTGCAGTATGAAAATCTAGACCACAAAGTCTCGATATGCAAATACAGCTGTGTGTACCCCAATAGGTAAGTTGTGTATTCGTATCTACGTACGTATGTGAAATTTCTTTTGCTGAGAATATAGTTTTTTAGTTAACATTTTAACGATTTTGCTTTAGTTATGTAATACAAATCGTTTTTTATGTCGCATTTTTAAGCCAACTCAAAATTTTTATATGTCCCCAGAGTGTGCCACATTTAATATTTTATGTATATGTGCAAAGATATATACATACATATACACGTTTATGTGCTGTGGCTGTTCATATATGAGCTGTGATTTTTTTAACTCTTGCTCGTCTAGCAAAATCTCACTGAAGTTCAGTAAGAGGATATATGTTTTGACATATTTATGGCTGAAGCCAGGCGTTAACGCCTCGTGAAAAGACACTTCATGAGTCTAGGAACATACATGCATACGTTTGTACATACAGACACACGTTCATACATACATAACATTCATAATTGTCTAAGAATTGTACTTATATCTGCACTTGGTCATATGTTAGGGTCTGCCTTTTTATGTAGATGAAATAAGTATTTGGTAGTCGAAAAAGTCTTTTCGTATTTCTAATCAAACTTCAACTTATTTTTTTTTACATATATTTATACTAATAAATAAATAAACAAATATGTACCATTTTGGCCGACCACTTTTTGCCATTTTTCAGCTAGAGACATTATTCCATCAGTGTAAAACTTTCACCAGTGGAAATTGAAAGTTCGAAATTTCCAGAACGGAAGCGAGCGAACCACTGTTGTGCTACACGAACTGATACAACATGGTCTCCGTAAACTTCACAAATTTCATTGCTGGCTTGTGTTTTCCCTTTTTTATATAAAAATTCCAAAATATAGAGAATTTCTCCATTATTTTCACTAATTTTGAACAGCTATAATTTATTTTTAACTTTTCCGAATTTTTATATTCTTTCGGGTAAACGAAGCTTGAAATCTTACCTTTCCAGCACTACATGGCATTACACAATGTGAGTGGTAGCACAGGAGATACAAGTATATGACTGCAACGACATCTACTGACAAAATACGAAAATACTTTTTCGACTACCCAATATTATATTTTATTACGAGTATCTATATTCCTTACAGCTTGTACTCATACATGTAAGCCAGCTGAGGATCAATTTTAAACCATTGCACACATGTACCATAATTTTAGATTTCGGTTCGAGTAAAATTTGTATCTAAGATGCGCCGCTTGTTCATCACCCAACTATACATAGTTCTATTCTCTCTTGCATTTCAAATCAAAAACTCCGTACCACCCTAATTCTGAAGTATTGTTATATGAGTACATGTATATATACTTATATATATTACATAAGATCTGCACTTGTGCGCACTTATGCACTTGCGTGCAGCGTCAGCTCCTTTGAACAACGAGGACGAGCTGTAAAGTGTCATTGGCGATATGCTTAAACGCTTGCTCATATCTCATGTCACGTTGACGTATTTATGCGTTTTCCTGTGATTGTATTTAGTACATATTGGAATTTAGGTTTTAGATTGCAAATGTAAACGCCAGTAAAACAAAAAATGAGCCTCAAATAAATTCTCGTATTTATTATTTTATGAAGAGCTAAAAATTTTATATTGAGGTTTTTCAAACGAAACTGAAATTATGGGTTAATGCAGCGCGAGTGGACAAAGAACTGAAAACCTGTGGTTTCAAATGAGACTATATTTATATTTTGTACAAGGACATTAGCCGCAAACATGCGGTTAAAAATTCGTAGTGCCATATGAAGAACGTGAAATGCACGGTATTTACATTAGAAACGGTACTTTAGAATGATATATCTGAGAAAACATAAGCAAAGCTCTCTGTTAAATGATAAACATAAATTTGGAATATGAAATTAATGCTAAATGTGAAATTAATTGCCTGCCAGAGAAAAAGTCGTGGCCGACGATCAACTCCAGCCTAGTAAACAAAGCAAGTACAGCGTTTAGTTCACTGGCAGAACTCAAATCGATTTGAGTTCTCTGTCATAGGAACATTTTTGACAACGAAAACGCAGACGAGTTGGCTAAATCAGGAGCCTCTCTAGACGAATCCGAGGCAGAGACAATAGCCGTAGCTGCAAACTCGATGGGAGCAGGGAAACCATTCTACACTTTCTCTCTTAGTGCCCAGCTCTATCAAAATCAGACTTCGAACTTTTGGAACTCAACAAAATTAGCCATTAGCAAAGCTTTGAATGTCTATTTACGAAAAAGATAACGAAGATGGGTAAGGAGTTTCATTGAGGGCACCAAATGGTTTGAACACAACAATAGAATGTGATATTAGATTATAAAGTGTTAAAGTATCAAAATGGCGTTTCTCCAGATAATATCTACCACTAATTAAGCACGAAGGGGCAGCACCATTACTCTCCATAACTCTCCATAACTATATTCATTTAGCCCAGAAAAGTTCCCTTAGCGGAACCGAATAACAGAACTAACACTAATGCAACAGCGGATTTATCACTACAAGGATATGATGTAGTTTTACCAGAATTGTTGAAATGCAGCGTCGGTCCACTCCAGGATGGCCCTTCCTTTGTCCAAAGTAACATAGCAAGGCGAGTAACAGGCATAGGCGAGGCTGGGTCTCCATCCAATTTGGCGAAGAGCGCTTCAAGCGGTTTCAGATCCATAGCTTTCCTCTACAGCATTATCTGCTCCCGGGGGCTGCTCCGATTAATGTGCACATTGATTAGTTGCCTCTTGGCTTGCTCGGTGGTCGCTGCTGTTTTGCTGTTGATGAAAATATTCCTGAAATATATTCGAGGAATAGTACCGGATAAAAATTCGGGTCCGTTCCGGTTACTTTTATCCGACTACTGAGAACGGCTGGTCGCTGTCGTCATGAACGTGATATTCGTCGATATTCCTTTCGCTACGCTCGTTTATTTGGCTCTCAGATTCACATGCAGCAGACAGCTGCCTTTTAAACACAATCTTCTCCGCGATCCGGGCGAATCTCGGTTTCGTGGATGTAAATTGCAGTCGCGATGCATAGTAAACCCGTCTTTTCTAATTTTTTTCTATAGCCCAAGTCAACCTTTCCATGAAACACACATGACACTGTGCCCATGACACCTCCACGTTGTAAAGCGGGTTTGGCAGTAGCACTATAACCAGCAAGAACTGCTTCCTTCACATCAGAGTTTTAACCGCTGGTGACATAGAAATTAGGCTCACTGTGTTCGTCGGGGGGAGAAGTGGCTGTTATATTTTGGACTGATATTTCAAGCGAATTTTTCCATCGCTGACTTCCATGTTTAGTTTTATTTTCAGGGAGCTTCTACTCCACCTGCCTCATTAACAATGATAGATATAAATCTCAATTCCTCAGGATCATAAGCAAAGTATTACCAGGAAGAGAAGGTTCGCACCTCTCTGAGCAGTCCCAGGGTCTAGAAACTTGCCCAGTTGCCAAGCCATGACCTACACGATGAATTATAGCGCTCCAGTGAGAAATATATAATTTTTCTCATTCCTTTTCTTTGAAGAAAAAAAATTAGAAAATTCGCAACCTTGCTCGGAGGCATACTCTTCTACTAGGTGCGATAGTTGAAAAGGAGGCAAACTGGATTGTGTTTTCATCTTATATGATATTATATTTTTTATACATATGCATAAAAGAGAATGAGAAATGAGTCATATATGTATATAACCACTTATGTACATGTCGGATTATGTCTTGTGGCATAAATGTACATACATTACACTTACACGTATGTACGTATATGTATGTTATCGTTTAAATTTATAATTATGGACTTGCTTTGCTGTAAGTAAATTTATGCCTCTTTGTATTTCCTTATCAATTCGTGTTCAAGTATGCTTGGCAACACTTCAAGTACTCAGTAACCCTTTTCATTGAACATTAATATGCTGCAACTATGCCGTTATTTCCATATGCATTTAAGTACTAGTCGTAGCTCAAGGGCCTGCGGTTTGACGCCTTCTCACTAATAGCCGAGATGATTGAATGCAAGTATTCATAAATACTATTATCAGCATCGTTATCAAGTAGTAAATTAGACAATTAATTCTACTGGTTTAAGATTTTTGATAACAATTTTCTCGCGCATTCATTCATTTGAAGTGAAAACAATTATTGTTTGGAGAGGACAAGTGGATTTCCTTCCATTATACTATATATGTATATAGTAAAGCAAGTGTAAATATGTAAGAAGACATATGCTTCATATGTGTGGAGCAAAATGTTGATTTGTATTGTATTTTAGTATATTTGAATATGAATGTACATGTATTTATGTGGTGAATGCATAAGGGGTCATATCCACTTGCAAGTAAGAAACAATTTTTAATGACATTTTTTTGAAAAGTCATTTTATTTTATACTAATAAAAATGTGAATTTGCTATATTTTATGTATTTTTTATTTTTAAAATTTTTGGATTACCTTGTTTCCATAGCTGATCTCCAGGACGATCTCCGAAAACAGGTGTCTGGCGGTGAGAAATAATTTTCTGCTTAAAATTATTTGAAATTCGGCTCAAAACCGAAAAAAAATCCTAATATTAATTTAAAAATTCTCAAGTTAAAATTGGAGATTTTTAAAAGTCAGTGGGCATTACGTTTGTTGCAATATCTACTTTCTGTTGGTATAAAATAATGGTACAACGTTGCTTAAAATGCGAAACAACGTATCATCAAAAATCGAAATTGAGTTTTTTGTCATATAACAAATGTGTAGCATAAAATAACCACTTTATAATCATTTGATAACCAAAACTCAAATTTTGTTTCAATATGAGTGGTTTCTATTTGATCGATTTTACTTCTCTCGTAAACTTATAAAAAGTGAAGTTACGTTATTTTGTATTTTAGGTGACGATATGGTATTCCCAGTAAAGGCTAAAAAGAAGTCCACTAAACAGCAGAGAAACGAAACAAACCTGCTTTTAATTTACGTAGTATCAGCTGTTTATCTATTAAATGAGGTTCCTCGCATCCTCTTCCCGAGCACAGATCGCGTGTAAAATTTTTTTCCTTTAAGAGGTCAGAGGCACGAAAATATGAGAATTTTCAGTATTTTTTTTTTTGCTATGTATGTTTTTCCCAAAAATTTGCACAAACATTTCCTCAGGCCGCCATTTTGTTAATTTTTGAAAAAAAATCCTTCGATCGGGCCCGAGTTTATTATGTATTCTAAAAGCTGTATAAATTTCATTAAAATCTACTGAGCGGTTTTCGTGTTACAGTTGTCACCAGTTCAAAAAACATAATTTTGAGATAAACGAGTTTGAAGTTTCACACTGCACTTTGAAGTACCAGAGCTCTCTTTGTTATTTGTCGAATAACTCAAAAACTAATTATCGGATCCACGTAAAATTTCCAGAGAATATTTTTAAGATATTACACTTAACGAAAATGCAAAATAAAAAAAATAATTTTTTGAAAATTCTGACTACCCCTAACTCCTTAATACTGAATATATTATCTTTGATTTCCAATAGGTTTGAATCTATTATGAATTTCTTTCACTTTTTTAACATTTTCAAAAGCTGCTGCGCTGGTTTATAAGGATGGCAAGAGTAGTCGGAATTTTGGGTTTTCAAAAAATCACTTCTTCTCAAACAAAAATTGTTATTTGTGAAGAAACTTACACCTCAACGTGGCATAAAAATTTGAAATTATTAACAAAATCTTATTTCTTTGGTAGGATTATTCCTGAGATTTTAAGTCGAGTTGAGTATTTTCATTCAAATTTTCATGCAAATAAACTATAAGTGCGCGTGTGAAACAAAACAATTAATTGACTACTGTAATTAGTTTCAAATTTGTTGCAGCCATTAGCAAAATTACACGCCTCCATACAACTAGTGAAATCGGTGGAAATTTTTAATTTAAGCAGTAAGTAGCACGAAATTAATTATGGCAATCGAAAACATACAAATATCTAAATAGTTAAAACGCTTTGTACACACGTTCGGCTTGCATTCCTTTACACACATACACGCATTTTCAATTCGTAAAATTCTTACGCTCATCAAAAACGCATAAAATATTATGAGGCATTGAATTACAGTGTTTCCAAGTCGCCAACAGTGGGCAGGCAGCGCGACCGCTACGTCAAGGATATTCAAGCGTAACGGGAGTTTAAACCCGAAAAAGACGAAGCGAAGTCAAAGCGCTCAACGAGAAGTCACCAAAAAATCATAAAAAGTATGAGAAAGAAATTTGTACAGTTAATAAGCGAAAATTGTGTGCAAGGATGCGGTAGCATTGAAGGCGAGTATGTATGAAATCTCACTTCTACTACACATACAGTAATGTATTGGCATCATGTGGGTGCACTTGCTAGTCAATTGTAAAGTGCTGTATGTGATCGTAGAAATTTCTTAGTGAAAAGTCGTAAAAAGTTTCTACGCTCTGTCTGAGAGGCTCATTGTTGGCGTCACTAGGGCATGAAAAAATGTCAAGTGGTCAAGTTACGTAAAACCATATTTTCATATAAACATGCATAAAAGTAGCAAAGTCGTAAAATCGAAAGTTATAAATTATATATATTGAATATATATATACTGTATATCTGTCTGGCGACAGAAAACGACATGCAATATTTCATTATATTGACATGATTTTATTTTTAGTATTTCCCTGTTCCCTGTGTCTATGCGAAAATGTCTTTTTCTGACTTCATGTGTCCGAAATGAAATTCCACCTTCGTATGTAAATATTGTAGATTATTAAAGAGCAGTTTCAGTGAGAGGCGTGGCACGAAATAAGTGCGTAGACTTTATATCTCTTATAAAATGTTATTTACTTATTAGTTGCCAAAGCACGCCGTTGAGGGCAGCCATCTTAAGTTCTTCTTTTCTTGTGCTTAATCGCACGTGTGTGTAAATTGAGCTTTTGAATTACTTGACCTTTGTCAGTTTGCTACAAATTTAGTTTAAAAATGTATTGATAAGCGTTTGATGTGCTAAGTTCAATGAGTGAATGAATAACGCTAGCGCTGATTTTGTGAAATCGTCCAATATACATATGTAGATCGTCAAATCTGTTGATGTTCAAGTGATTATTATATACTTACTTACATATATACATTATTTCATTTATATTTTTGAATTAATTTATTTTTATATTTTTTTTAATTAACATTTGCGCAAATAGACGATATTTATGTGAAAAATGTGTATATTCTTATATGGATGATTTTTTATTTATTTTTTAAATGAAATGAAAGTTCGGCAAAAATTTTTTGCAGCCTAGAAAATAACGGGTGATTTTTTTGAGGTTAGGATTTTCATGCATTAGTATTTGACAGATCACGTGGGATTTCAGACATGGTGTCAAAGAGAAAGATGCTCAGTATGCTTTGACATTTCATCATGAATAGACTTACTAACGAGCAACGCTTGCAAATCATTGAATTTTATTACCAAAATCAGTGTTCGGTTCGAAATGTGTTTCGCGCTTTACGTCCGATTTATGGTCTTCAGCGATGAGGCTCATTTCTGGTTGAATGGCTACGTAAATAAGCAAAATTGCCGCATTTGGGGTGAAGAGCAACCAGAAGCCGTTCAAGAACTGCCCATGCATCCCGAAAAATGCACTGTTTGGTGTGGTTTGTACGCTGGTGGAATCATTGGACCGTATTTTTTCAAAGATGCTGTTGGACGCAACGTTACGGTGAATGGCGATCGCTATCGTTCGATGCTAACAAACTTTTTGTTGCCAAAAATGGAAGAACTGAACTTGGTTGACATGTGGTTTCAACAAGATGGCGCTACATGCCACACAGCTCGCGATTCTATGGCCATTTTGAGGGAAAACTTCGGACAACAATTCATCTCAAGAAATGGACCCGTAAGTTGGCCACCAAGATCATGCGATTTAACGCCTTTAGACTATTTTTTGTGGGGCTACGTCAAGTCTAAAGTCTACAGAAATAAGCCAGCAACTATTCCAGCTTTGGAAGACAACATTTCCGAAGAAATTCGGGCTATTCCGGCCGAAATGCTCGAAAAAGTTGCCCAAAATTGGACTTTCCGAATGGACCACCTAAGACGCAGCCGCGGTCAACATTTAAATGAAATTATCTTCAAAAAGTAAATGTCATGAACCAATCTAACGTTTCAAATAAAGAACCGATGAGATTTTGCAAATTTTATGCGTTTTTTTTTAAAAAAAAGTTATCAAGCTCTTAAAAAATCACCCTTTATATTGAAATACGGTCAGAAAAATCAGAAATTATATATTTAATGAGTGAATACTTCTCAGTATCTAATACATAAATTTCATAATTGAACATTTTCTTGAACCATACTTGAATTTTCATTTAATTTTCCTGGCTAGGAAAATAGTTGAATATATACAGTTAAAAGCGAATTTTAAATTTTTTTCTGAGAAAACTTTTAAATTCATTGATCCAAAAATTTGCACACATATTTGATATCTTTTAACTGAAGTTTAAGACTTAGTATTAGTAAAACTATTTTATTTTGAAAGGAATTAAACTGATCTCCAGGAGATAATCCCAAAAATGACGTTTTAAGATGACTACTAAATCTCTGAACTGGATCCTGTGGGATTAAAAAACAAAACAGATTTCGTTAAAGTAATGTGGAATCTTGTTAATTACTAGAAGGAATAAACAAATTAAAATGTTTGACAAATTGACGGTTTCTCAAAAAAAAAATTGATTTTTGACCAAACTTTCAACCTAAAATTAAAAAAACAAGAAAAAAATTTTTTTTGGAGAAAAAATCTTTGACTAAGTACTAAAAAAATATATTTAAGCTGCTCTTTTTTTTTTAATTAAATAATATAATTTAATGATAATATTTAGTGCACATTTGTTTATGAAGTTGCGGCAAATTTGCAATCTAATCTGGCTAAAGGCTGCGCTCCAGATCCAGCACCTCATCAACTTTTACCAAGAAGTAGGAGCGTTTTGATCTGTCCACCATCAACACTATGTCAAATGCCCTATGCCCTGTGTCCCAAGACCTGAGGTGTTCCTCTAGGGTCAATTCCTTCAAAAAAGTCTTGAACGAGCTGAATGGATTAGAACAATTTGAGGTAATTGTGTCTCCAACTGCTCCCGAGCTGCCAAGTTCGTCTGCATTTTCATTTTCTTCTATTCTTATATAACCGAATACCTAGATGAAGTTAACGGAGTTATCTACTGAAAAACTAGTTATATATAAGAAGCCTACTTCTGTTACTATTTCACCCTTAGATCCGTCAGTGAATATATAAGTAGATTTCGCCGTTGGAACTGTCGATCAGCGAAGTATTGTTCCATTCTTCTCTATTGGAGTATGAAAAAGTTGTGTGTAATTCTTCTTGGTAGAGGAGATCACTTGGTGCCAACTTAACCCAAGTTCGTTAACAAATTCGAATATGATGCCATGCGCGTCATGAAGCCGAGTGTGACTCTAATCACCTAAAATTATGAGTCGGCTGGTCGTATAAAGCATTGTTTCTTACTTTACTTGTATATATATTGGCCGGATATTAAG
>NC_064304.1:97546217-97634400 GCF_023373825.1 Bactrocera dorsalis | reverse complement strand
GAAGAAAATGCCAGGTGTTTCGTAAAGAGCATTTGGCATGGCTTGGGGTTACGTGCGTCGGCAGCAAGGGTTACGTTAACCAATTGTAATGAGACCGTTCAATGAGCAAAAACTTAACTTAACATTTAAAATTTATTATAAATATTTTTTATGCTATCATACGTTTGTTCTTCAAATAGTTCTTAAACGAAGGTTGTGTCATTGTCAAGATTTGTAGTTATTGTCTCGTGTCTAGTCGCGAATTCCGGTCGTTTTTCGGCAATCAATCGCTTCAAGTCTTCAAAGACGGCTGAGAGATCGTCGGAGACATGACCCGTTTTGGACGATCTTCGACCTTTTTCACCAATGAAAATACTAAAATAGTGAAGGATATGGTGCTTGAAAATCGTCAGGCAAGTGTTAGAGAGATGACAAGAGAGCTTGACATCTCTATGAAGCTTTCAATAGTTGGCCGGTAGCATTCCGCATTAATGATTTAACCCGGTTCAAAAAGCTCATAAGTCTTACTGACCCCTTAACGTCATGCATATTCGGCTTTGCGGTTGATTTGGTAGGTTAGCTAAGTTTCACATTTTCACTTTGTTTTGTTGAAACAATTTATCGTAAAGCATCTATTTTTCATCACCACTCACAATCCAACTCAAAAACGAATTCTTCATGCAGTCTTCAAGCAGCAATACTGACATACTGACTGACCTTCAATTATAAGACACACAATGTCTTTGCTTTTGAATATATCCGATAAGTTGCACCATTTTTTTTGCAATCGCAAGAATATAGTTATAGATCCAATAAATTTAACTCCGTATCTTCTATGTAAATTCATACTATACTCGCCGGCCTTAAAACTCACAGCTTTGAGTAAACATTAAAGTTTTTTTTACTCCAAAAAGTGTAAAGTTTTTTGACTCCCTTTCCAATAAAAAAAATAAGAAAATCGCCAATAAGCTGCACGGTCTTTAATAAATTCAATACCTCAACAAAACCTACCGCAAAATGCTGCGTCAACTTCCTTCCGTTCCTGAATTTGCTGCGCTTTGCGAAAGTGGAAATTGAAAATGAATACGATTTTCTTTAAATACTGCTTTACAAGCTGTAATCGAATCTAAATCACTATTAAGCTTTCACTAAAACCATTAAGTGCTTACTGGTCTCCACAATTTACGGGTATCTGCATAAATACTCCACAAAGCTGGATTACCAATAATACATACACACACATGCGCCAATATACGCACACCTATGTGTATATATATACTGCTTTTACCTGACATTTGTGTTATAGCCTTTTCTTTATTACAGTGCTCTGCGACAGATATCAAACAGCGTAGTCCGCTCGCATTTGTAATTCATTCCTTAATGCGCGCACTACTCGCTTGCTCCCATTATTCTTTGTTTGTTGTCAGCGCTTTATTCTATTTATTTGCTGCCGCTGAGTGTGCTATTTGCTGTTTTGTTTGGTTTTTAGTGACATTGTCAATTGCGTGTCGCTGTGCCGCTGTCAGAATGGCAATTTATTGAGGCATACCTTCGCTCACACACACACAAACACACGCTTCTACACTTGCTATTTATGTACCTAGAATTTGGCATTTCGTTGTAAGATTGCAATGTGATTGACATTGATGGAGCGATACTAGTGAGAGATAGGAGCGTGCAGTGCTGCTTCTGCTGTTGCTCCAAAGGGCTGCGTCACATTTGTGATAAATTTGGTTTGCCACTATTGTATTTATACTGTTAGTTTTTGTTTTGTGGTGTCGTTTTGTGCGTTGCGGCAACTAAAAATAGAAGTTCACTTTTGCCATTTGTTACATAAGCGTACATGTTGGTGCTAATAAAATCGATTTTGGATTTGGCAGCGAGTTCAAGTCAGAAAATATATGTATACTGTCTGAAATAGATTAATATCGAGATGGTAGATTAGATCTGACCTTGAGGTGGTGGAGAAAATGTTATTGTCAAAGGTATGATTTGCTACATTTTTGGTCTAAAAACGTGCATTTTTTATTAGATGGACACATAGGTTTGTTAAGGTACATATACGAGTATTACTAAACAGAGCTTGCGAAGTATTATTCACTCAAAGTACCAAGCGTTACTCGTTCTTGAAAAGTTCCAAGAAGATCCGACTATTCGTGCCAAATTATGTTTAGCGATGAGGTCCATTTCTGGCTCTGTGGGTATGCAGACAAGCACAATTGCCGAAGAGCAACCTGAAGATATTGCCATTTCGATTTGCTGTGGTTTGTGGGCCGGTGGAAGCATTAGTCCATATTTCTTCAAAATTTGATGCCAGTGAGAATGTGGCCGTCAATGGCGACCCTTATTGTACCATGATTACCGAGTGTTTGATACTTGAAATTGAGTCTCGTGACATTTGGTTTCAAAAAGACGGCATCACTTTCCAATCATCGCATCCACTAATGGAAGTATTGAGAGAACACTTTCGTTAACAGATAATTTCACGTTTTGGGTTGGGCAATTGGCCAGCAAGATCGTCTGATTTCACACCGTGTAAAGTCTAAAGTATATGTGGACAATCCCGCTTCAGTTCAGACCTTGGAGCAAAACATCACTAGTACACACTAGTACGGTTGGAATAATTCGATTTAGTTTCATAATAGCACTCTCGACCTACTTATTCAAAAATCCTCGGACAGTCGATTTTCACAAACTGCCCTTGAGACGATTTTTCTCCCGTAAGAGCATTCCTTATAGATAGGAAATGGGTAGTAATCACTTGTTACCAGGCCCAGATTACAAGGAGAACGCATAAGATCCTTTCAAGCAAGCCCCCAGAATGCCTCGTATCGATATTTTCTTCACTGTGTGCTGGACGTGGTCTATTCGGTCGAATATTAGCCATTAATGAATGCTGGGTCTAAAGATGTGTGAAGATGCTGCGAATAGGACGCTCAGTAAGTTGGTTATGTTAACCATAAGTTAATTTGTAAACGTTGGTTAGGCGTCTTTCCACTATGAAATGCTAAACAATACTGAACAAAAATAACATGACAACTTGACAAGACTCACGCGTAATCTGTCAAAAAAGTACCACTACTTAGATCACCCGTTATATGAGTTTTTGCATGCATTTATATTACATCATGTTTCCAACACTAAAACAAATTATAAGTTAACCACATCTCACTAAATATTTCATCGTACCTATGAAAGTGACAGCACTTTCCATATTCCACCACAAAAATGCCACGCCTGTGCACACGAAATATTGTTAATAATTACCTAAATCATATTTTCGAAAATATGCATAATAACATATACTGGCTCCTAAGCGCAATAGCTCACTAAATCGCTTCAAAATCTAATCAAAATTTTGAAAATATGCTAAATTGCCCTCACACATATTAAAAGCATACATACGACACACGTTACATGAATAACACAACAACAAATTTTCATGCTCAACGCTTAGTTATTTCATATTTGCCATACTTTTTTTCGTGTAACATGGGAAAACAAGCAATTAGTAACGGCAATAGAAATCAAGAGTCTTATATTACACCGCATGCGCTACAATGTACACACATGCGAGCATATATATTTATATATATTTATGTCGGTATATTTATACATATATTTAATAATAAATATGGAGAATAGATACAAAATGTTTTGAATTTTATGTGTTGATGAAATATAAACCAGCCAACTATCTAAAATTGCTTCTGTGTAAAAAATATTACGCAGACAACGTTATTCCCATTTACTGAGGTGGTTTCATCTTGAGGTAAAAAATTTAAGCAGACGAAAAGCGAACAAAAATATAAACATTTTCTTAACTAAATTTATAATTAATGTGAATAAAGTATAAAATTTATGGGAAACCCTAGATATGGCTATGATTTTTGGGCAATTAAAGCAAAAAATGTTTGCTAAAAATGAAACTTACGAGCACAATTAGATGTTTCTGAGTTGTTGCGGTCATTTTGTTTTAAGCGGCGTCCATTATCTGCTTTTAATACTATATACAAAATACAATACCAATTTCTTTACACCACATGTCACTCATACGCCCCAACAAACAAGCACTAATTCCATATGTATACGAGTAAAAGACTACCTAGTTGTACCAATGGCAAAAAAATTAAGTTTTTTTGAATTTTGATTGACAAATATGCTGGCTCTATTACAAGTCAAATATCTTGTAGAGACAATTTTCTTTTTTAGGTTTCATACAGTGGAGAACCTTTGTTGTTTGCGCCATAAGAGATTGCTTGTGACACGAGAAAAATTTTTTTGTTTCACAAATTTTATGTTATATTCAAAAAATATCTATGAATTAGCATACTTTTTAAATTTTAAACAATCATTGAAGTAGTTTGTTTATTTTTGTTTAATTTCCAAAGCTCGTCTTTTTAGGTGTGGTCCTTAACTTTATAAACATTTTAATATGTGGTATGTATGACTAGTTATTTTATGAAATATTAACATTCGACACATTAACTCATGAATATCAGACTACAGCTTGTGAATTATTGGGCGACAAGACTGATGTATTTGTAATCAAAAGTTATTCGCTTTTCCATTGTTCGCAGTAAAATTTAAATATTCAACTATCAATATGCGGCTAATTAAGTTAATAAATCCTATATAAACTAATTTAAAATCAATAAACAAAAAACCTGAAACGCACATATTTTGGTAAGGAAATTTCTATGCAAATCACTTGCTACACACGAAGCGTTATAACAACATACAAACGGAGCAGTGCTGACGGTCACAGCTGATTGCAAGCTGCTGTGTGCGAACACATATTGAACACCTTTTTCAACTATCAATATCGAATAATCAACACAAACAGATTAAAACTATACATAAATTAATTAAGATTATGCTGATTTTTGAGTTAAGACAAAAAAAGCCGTCTGCTTTTTTTCGCAGCTGTTCGCGCTGGTGTTTATGTCACAGAAGGTGTCACATTTTACTTCGCCATTTGTGTTGCTTCGATTATTAGCACAGAGATGCTATCTTCGAACAAATGCACATACCAGTCTATGCATATCGTTGTACATATAAATTGCTTTCACAAATTCAAAGGCAATCCCGCTGCTTCTGTTTTGATTTTGTGCGCAATTAAATTAGTAAAACCGGTACCGTTGATTTTGGCGCTTAGCTGGCGCCTGTCGTAAAATACTAATTGCTTCAGCTCTAAAAAAGTCGAAATGCATTTGTGCGATTATCGTTAAAGCAGTAAAGAACTTGATGCTGAGTGAATCTTGTGCTTGAATGTCTGACGTTGTGTAATCACATAAAAATAGCTCAATTAAAAAGTGATAAATACTGGTTATAGAACTAAAAGACTATTAATTTAATAAAATCTAATTAAGGGATTACATGTTTTTTTTTATTGTCTTATTAAATTCTACAACACCTCTAGAATATTGTCCTAAATTTTAAAGTTGATCTGAGTAATAGTTTGGAGATACAATCTTGAGAACTTTTGCGCTCGAGGCTAGCTAGACTAAGTGCGCCGTCTTTAAACGTGTTTTTCTCGAAACTGTGTTTTTGAAGTGAGTTGGTAAGGAAAGTTGTCGGCTTCAGGATTGAAACCGATGAAAAAACTAGCAAGTAGGTGTTATAAGTTCTTAAATTTGGTTAGATTTGGTTATATTGGTCGACTATCACACCATACATAAACCTATTGGTTCCATCTGACATTAGGAGGTTTAGTTTAGTTTGAGCTGAAGTATTCATGATACAGGATGTCAATGTCTTTTACGAACTTACTTTAACACTGATATCTACGTTTAATACTTCGTCTAGTTGCTTGAAGTCCAAATATTCTAGATACTTACGATGAGTACTAGATGGTGCTGGACACAGGCATAGGAGGTGTTCCAGCGTCTCTCTCATGTCAAGTTCTTTCAGGTTTTTTGCATGTATCGCCAGGACTTATGCCCATTCGGCTTGGAAGGGATGCCAGTAGGTTGTGACCTGTCAAGAAGCCAAAAGCCGTGCGTCAGTCAATTCGTGACCGTGTGAGTAAGAAGTAAACGAGTTTTAGTAAGGGGCTCTTGATCTTGGGATCCTGCACATACTTAATACCATCTCGCTTTGATCCGCTTGTCAGCCTTTTCGAAAATTTCGTTGTTAGTGGCTTTCGTATTTCCTGTACTTGTTCGGTAGCCAGACGGATTGCACTTTGGTTAATCTCATCAGCTGTTTCGTTTCCGGCACCCCTTGTGGTCTGAAACCTGGTATACAGCCGCTACTTTTATTGCTTTCCTGCTTCTAGGATTTTTATCTCATAAAAATATTCATTTTAGATTGTTTTTTCATATAAACTATTTTTAGTGCGAAATTGAATAACAAACAGGTCTTGTACTACTTTGTCAATCAATATTTGTATTTAACTGTATTTACAATCAATAAATCAACTCATTGCGACTTTATATTTAATTAAATAGTTCCACCTGTCACATTCCATCAGCGTATAGAAACACAAGTAATGTTAACTCGGCTGCACTGATTCGACTAATACCTTTCACAGTTCATGTTTCTTATAGTATAAAAAAAAACCTTGAACTCAATTTAAATCAGTTACTTTTTTACAATCTGAACAATATGTTCGGATATTGTAGTCTTGAACAATAATATATGGCAAAGTTCTTGAAAATATCTTGTCAAATAAGAAGATTTTTCGTAAAAGAGATTTATGTGGACTGGGCAGTTTGTATGATAGCTATATTAGCATGTGGTGGTCCGATATTGGCGATTCCAAGGGCAGATGGAGATGACTAAATCGACTCAGCTGGTCACGCTTTCTAATTTGTAGGGTCTACGACATTTCCTTTAGGGTGTTACAAACTTTCTGCCAAACTTAATAACCCTGTTCATGGTAGAGGGTAGGCATGGAATACATAACTTGTCGTTTGCGAAAGCTTAAGTACATTGTGATTGATACATTTTTAATGCAATAATTATGAAAAACAACTATTTTGAAAATGAGAATTTTAAACATTGTATCAACCACACCCATAAAGTCATTTATACGCATAGAGGTGTGTGGTAATCAAAAGAAAAAGTTTTAATTAATCTGTCAACCTTGAAATGGAGAAAAAGATAATGGGTAAGTGCATTTGGTTGTTTCGCAAATGAAACACACCTGAAGTGAAATTGGAATAAATCTTTTTAAACTGCGGAGAGAAATACAGATGAAAAGCAGCGCACTTGAGTTGAAATAAGTAAATCTTAATTAATGGATTAAAAATAATTTATGTGTAATAATAAAATCAGATTGGAAACACGCGCAAACAATTAGTACCAAGAATAATAAATTATGTACCATATAATATATGGGTGTGTTGGGTTTGATAAATAAAAATTGTGAGATGGTATGGTTTTCGCACAATAAGTCAACTATAGCAGTGATTCGTAAAGCTCTATGGTATTGGTCTCTATAAATTATATGCAGTTTTAAAATATCGGAATGGCAGACACATTTACAATATTTTTTTGAGATATAAAGACTTACGAGAAGTATATTTTGTTATTTGACAAACTGCCTTACATTACAACAAAACTGGCCTTTTGTGCTACAAGAACTTGTGCTAGAGAACTTTTGCACACATTTTGGTGAGCATAATTATCAATCTGAACAGATTATATGTAAACGCTGAAGAAAACCTTACATACAGAAAAAATGTACTTTATGATGTGGTTGGAGGCATAAAGGTTCTATACTAGGTTCTATACTATAAAAGATCCATTTATAATTGACACTTATCACATTCGCACAAAATTAATCCTGGCACAGAGATTTTTCGACATTCAACGTTGCCATGCTTTTATTTGCGGCGCGGCATGAATTTGATAATGCTTTCTAGACAAAACAGAATTCGCACTCGGTGGAAGATTTCGTCAAAATCTTCTAGTCTAGAATCTTCTTTATGCATAATTTTTATTTTTTTTTTTAAATTTCGAAACATTGAAAAAGAAACAAAACAAATTTTCTTTTCCAGGCAGTCTCCATTTTGTAAAAAAATATTTTCAAATTTATCCACACTATTCTAGATTATTAATATTTTTTTTTATTTGGGCGGATTGAAATCGTAGTTATGGTCATGGGCGAATTTTTGAGTCTCTTGTATATCTAAGATAAGCGCCTTGATGTTGTCCGGTCTACTTTGAACTTATATGGATATTGAGAGCTTTTCCAATCCACAAATTTGTATCTACAAACTCCGTTTATACAGTAAAATCTTCCAAATTACACTAACAAGTATAATTTATTTCGATCCATGAAAGAAAATAGAAAAATTACTGGCTGAAGTGGTTTGGGGATGGTGGCTCGGTCCATATTCCTTCAAAAGTGATGCCGGTGAACACTTCAGTGAGCAGATAACTTCACATTTGGGCTGGTCGATTGGCCACTAAGATCGTGTGATATAACAGCATTAGGTTTTTTCCTGTGAGAATATGTAAAGTTTAAAGTCTATGCGGATAATCCCGCTTTGATTCAGGCTTTAGCGTAAGCCATCACGCGTATCATTCCGCCAGTTACCAGTCGAAATTCTCGAATGAGTCATAGAAAATTGGACTCATTGCTCCCGAATGGACCATCTGAGACCTAACCGCGACCAACAATAGAAAAAGAGAATCTTCAAAAAATAAATTCCAAATAATGTCCTTTTGAGTGATAACAAGCATTCCCCATTAAATTTAAAGTGATCATGGTTTCCTCGAAATAGACCACACTTTAAAATACAAAAGATTTTTGGTTTTCAGTTAAAATGCTTGCATATGCGGAGAAACTTCGTTCGACATCTGCAGATTACACCAGGCAGTATCGAAAGTAGAGTCAGCTCTGTTGGAGAAAGTTTTTTCAAGTTTGTATCTGTGGAATCTGTACTTTTTTGCAAAATATTTCCTCTAAGAATGACATTAAGCTTTTCAAAATATGCTTTATTTTCTATAGTAGATATCGAAGTTCGTACTTGTTCGATAAGGCGCTATTATTTCTATACATCGGGTTTCGAGTCTTACAATAACATTTATAATATCCACTCTGATAATTACATATTATTAAATTCACTCAGAGAATGTTGTGTATAATGCCAAAACGACCTCATCGCCTACTCGGAAGTAATTACATTACCATTATTTCGATGCTTCGCATTATTCCCTCGGAAATCATCATTTCCAGTTGTTTCGTTTCAAATTACTATTGTGTGCAGTCCGAATGTTATCCGAAGGATGCGCACATGAATTACCACGTCATGCAAATAATAGTAAGCTCAACTTTGTATGGCTCATCGCTAGACAACGGCTAACAGGCAATTTACAACAGAATTGCATTTCCAGCATTGTCGCACTCAATTTGATAACAAAGCAGTTAATGCGCAAGCGCCGTGTCTATCATAAGGTATAATACAGATTGGCGAGCGAAAAGCGTAAACAACCAGCTACGATAAAAATGAAATGCAACCAAAAACAGTAACAACAACATGGAGTCAGAGTACCATGCCTGTGGCAGCGGATCGGATCACTTTGGCTTTGTGCGGCTAATTATGAAATAAACATCTTGTGAAAGCTGTCATCTATGTGCAGCTGCATCAAGTGACTGCCAAGCCGCACGCCGCGGTCAAGCAGGCTGCCATACAATAAAAGTGCATTTTATGTGGCCATTCTGCCAACGACGAAGGCAGCCAACAAACTGGTCAGTACGCTGGGGCCAGTGTGGCCTATGTGCGAATGTCTTTGCAACGTTGATGCTTTTGACTGCATACGAAAAAGTATTCGCGACACAAAATGCGCCACACAATGAAGACAATGTGGCTGCAGCTGAATATCCATCGCTATCTGCAAGAATGAATGGATGGCGTGTGCTGGTGGGATATGTGTGGTGGCAGAAAAGCAGACAAGCCTGTCTGGCAACATTTGGACAAAGGCAATCGGAAGAAAATAAATAATGAAATTATGGGTTTTTTTGCTGCAGCATTACTAAAATTAAAAAAAAAAAACAAAACTTAAAAAAATAAAATATGTACGACCAACGTAAAAGCATACAAAACTGGCAGAAAAGTAATCGCCACATAGTCGAGCGCACAAATTGGTGTTGATCTTGTCGACCGGCAACATTGCCGACAAATGCGCCACAAGCGGCAGCATTTCCAATGCTCGGTTGTTCACCGCCTGCTCTCTTTGCAGCGTCTCATCCTACGCGCAGGTTTCACTTAGCTCCAGCTCTTGGTTGAACCGCCATGCAGCGCCATAATATAATAATCCACATCCTTCGTTGCTAGCATTATCAATTTCACGCGCTCAGAGCAGACATGCGAGAGGGTGGCAGTGTACGCATAAAAATGCAACGAAAGTTTTATATTGATTGCAATATTTTGCGCATATACTCGTAGATGAAAGCGAAGTTGTTTTGAGAAGAGTTGCACGCGACAAAAAAGTGAATTTAGCAAATTATATTAAATAAAAAATATGAAAAATTCGTTTGCAGCGATGCTTTAATATCCGTCAAACCTAAAAACGATTCCACATACAAACTTGATTATGTTCGGCCAGTTTCAATGACAGCTATATGCTATAGTTGTCCGAGCTGAACGATTTCTTCGGAGATTGCAGCATTGCCTTGTACAATAGGTGAGGTTAGGTTAAACCGGTAAGCCAATAAGCCACACATAGATCAGTTTTGGTCCTTTACGATAACAAATGCAGTTCAGTTTCTAGGTCCAAGAGAAGTAGTCATCCTTTAGGATGGCTGCGCTTGACGCGAATTTTAACAGAGTCTGCGGCATCAACATCGATACCTCCTAAAGGATATCACACCGTGGGGATCCCAGCCAGTAGTCGTCCCGCCGATTTTCCTGCGCAGTTTTCAGCGAAGAGTTCTACACATAGGTGGCAGGTTTAATACCAGTTCAAGAGTCGCCGTTGGTGTTATTCTTAAAGTTCCCGTTGTACACAGCGCAGCGAGCCTCTGAACTCTTTCCATTGGCTTCCGGTATATATATATGTATGTATGTGTATCAATTTATGCCGCATTTATCGCGAACACGATGACATACTATACTGTATGTATATTGGACTAATAAATGTTTTAACTAAAACCTCATTCTTAGCGCTCAAATTAAGTTTATTCCGAGTTGGACGCCGCAATTGCTGCCGTAAATTCAACTAAATGATATTTTTACATTTCGTTGACGTTTGCCATTTGCATGTCGCTTGCATTGCATATAACTTACGGTGTGAGCACGCCGGAAACCTTAATCCGTTTTTACGGCAACTGTGACAGGCGCAGTGCCAAGCCAAATAAATCACCAACGGATTTGTAAATTTCACAGCAGCAAGAAGAACTTGTTAAAATGCCACACAGTTACAAATTCAATGTTGCAAACTTACTTATTACCTTAACTGTTCAGAATATACTATATGATTTAATAAAATAATTATGGATGATATTTTAGAATGTAATTAAAACTTCTCAAAGCATGTTGCAATTAAATTTGTAACTATTATTGGAAACCTAGTATTTGTATGTATTTAAAATAATAATTGTGCTTCACAAGAGGATCTAGAGTCGAATACGCAACAAGCAGTTTTGTTTTCACAAAATCCCTGCATGGAGGCTCCCTTCGATAAAAGGTACAAAACCAACACTCAAGGACCGCACCAAGTCTCTTGGGGTAGTCTTGGGCGGCAAATTGTCATAGAAGCACAATGTGTAAGAAAAAGGAAGCAAACCCAGCAATGCCTTATATGCATGTAAGTATATGCTTGGCATAATCTGAGACAGCGGTAGAGTTCTGCCGATATGACAGTCCTTGGCTGGATAAAAATCGTGGTCCGTTCCGGTTACGTAGACCCGACTATCGTGGGAACAGTTTTTTTGAACAGCAAAAAGATAGTGTACGAGATTGCCAAGAGTAGAGTGCAGCTGTCATCCGAAAACGTGACCGAAATTAGTAAACCCTTGTATTGTCTATATGATGATTTGGACAGGAGCATAGCAAGAAAAGTCAAAACGCTTTGGAATGATCTATAGTGGTGTAAAACTGTAAAAGTTATGTGTAAAGCGGTAAATTAGAAAAATTCAAAGTTCTTACTGGCACTCGATAGAAAAGACTGTAGAAACAGGATCAGAATACTCACAGATAAGTCAAGAGCAAGGCACCAGGCAAACAATGGATAAATCTCTGCCTATCCGTGTACATTTCCTGCATTAATAAAACAACGTTCCAAGTATTCGTGGCTTGTAGTATGAGATACTGGAAGATACATACATATATCGCTAGTGAGGCCAAATAACCTATAGAAACTCACGGCAAACTAACCTAACCTAACCTAGAATAAAGTTATGTAAACCATTCTTGCTGATATGACTCAGAAAAATACGATTCGGGGTTAAGTTGTTATATAGGAAAGTTATCAGAACTTAAATCACTTTTTAGACAGCTATAAAACACTAACTGTCAAACTAATTGCGAACCTTTGTGCACCAAACAAATTTATATTTCATGTAACTGTCAACACAACCTCGATTTTTGATCTACTTTGAAGTGTTTTTTCGGCTTCGGCTCACCTTTGCCACGATATTCGGCCGATTGATTGTTTGTTTCCGATTCGTAAACATAGATCCAAGACTCATCGTCAGTAATAATATGTTTCATGACATCCTGGTAGTCGGAAACCGCTGCTTTTCAAAAAAATAATCTTTCAAAATTGTTTTCACTGATCCTTCCGATATTCCAACAATACCCGTAATCGTATTGATTCTTAAGCACCAGTTCATTCCTTTTATTGACGTGTTCATCATCAGTCGATGGTCGTCCTGGACTTGGTTTGAAGTCAACGCGTTCTCGACCCTCTTTGAATAATTTGTACAAGAAAAACAGGCGTATACTAAACACTAATGATTGTGTGACTTTTGGCCCAGATGTCACTGACAGTCGTACCGATCTAGAAAAAAATATTGAAATTAAAAAGTCTTACTAATTTTTGCCAACAGTTGCTGTTTTTCCTTAAAATTTCTAACTGTTGAAAAGGAAAACATAAAATGTAACGCGATGGCTCAGTACTTTAAGCATGTCTATAAAATAAGCGATAAAGAGTGGACTTTAGCTGGAATATTTACAACATAAATTATTCACAGCTGTTCGGCTCTTAATTCTCTGCGGATCCTTATAACTCCATATATACACGCGTATATACGAGTATGTATATTTATACATATTTCAACCTGTATAAGCTAGCTAAAAATCCTCTTATAACTCCATTCCGGTGGCCTAACCGGAATTCAGTGAAAGTTGCAGCAAGTACGAACAACAACAATTTTCGTGCACATCTTTTGCATCAATTTTAGATTTTTTTGGAAAGTTAAGCGGAAGAAAACAATTGCGGAAGGAAATGTCTTTGCGGTTCAAGGCCAATTTGTGCGCGCTTAAGGTGTACGAGTATACGCTTCATGGTGGCGGTATTGAAAAGAGAAATGTGTTTGTGCGCAAAAGGCGGCATTGCATTTGCGGCATTGGGAGATATAATATCGCTTTCGGTATTTGGGATTTTCACACTTTTTTCTTTCTTTTTTGTCGTTTGGGTTTTCGGCTTTGCCGCCTGCTGATTGCCCAACCGTTGTATGGCCCACAAGTGTGCCGAAGGGCACAATAAAGCACTCTGCATTAGTCACATTACCACCATCGCCAACACCATGCCATGCCTGGTTGCCATTTTTTGCTCACATTAATCCTTTTGCTGCATGTAGATGCTCTGTGTCACTGTGCCAGTTCTTATAATCCTGTGAGTATATGTTTTGCTACCCTTTAAGAGGTATAAAAATGGAGCTTATTGCGCATTTACACTATGCATGAGGGAATTTAATTCACATTTAAGCCTGACAACGAGTAGATATAAATTGCTGAAAGATAGATGAAAGTAACAAAATATTTTCGTCTTTACTTAGCATAAGTATAAACTGCCGAAATATATCTCAACACATTTCTGCGCAGCAAGATTAGCTCTGAAATTGTACTGGCGTGAAGCTAAAAGTATATATCGAAACCTAAAATGCAAAATAACGTGACATCACTTTTCATAAGTTTACAGGCGAAGAAAAAACGATATAGAAGAAACCACTCATATTGAAACAAAATTTGTGTTTTGGTTATAAAATTATTATATATTGGTTATATATTTGTTATATATGGGTTATGTATTTGTTATATATTGGTTATATATTTGTTATATATTCGTTATATCTGAGATCATATACATATGTTATATGGTGTAGTGATCGCAAGCAATAAAAACTCAATTTAGAATTTTTTTTATGCATTTTGCATGACGATATGTATATATCCATTTTATTGTTACTTTTTCTAATTACTTTAAACACTCATTCAATGTTTTATAATCAAAATGTGTAATCAACTTATTTTGAAAACATCAAATTTGCGTGGTTTTTATTAGTAAAAAATTTCAAAATGCAATTTATTATTTCGCAATAATTTTTTGATTTTATTAATAATAATATTATAGTTGTTCTTCGTACAACCTTTTGAATTCGATCTCAATGATTCGGTTTCCATTTACCATTTTTTGGGTTCGAAATTTGAATTTGATTATATATTAACCAGATATATACGTATTCTACTTCCAGTATCATTTGCATATTCCAACGAATTTTCACATCATTTCCAATTTAAGAAATACATATCGATGAATAATTGGAATTCTGCCAAAATGTATTTACTTTATTTCTCTATGCTTTGGTACAATATTTAAGTACTTCTGAGTGCATGTAAAGCTTCAAATATTTTACAAGAATATATAAAGGGTGATTTTTTAAGAGCTTGATAACTTTTTAAAAAAAAAAAACGCATAAAATTTGCAAAATCTCATCGGTTCTTTATTTGAAACGTTAGATTGGTTCATGACATTTACTTTTTGAAGATAATTTCATTTAAATGTTGACCGCGGCTGCGTCTTAGGTGGTCCATTCGGAAAGTCCAATTTTGGGCAACTTTTTCGAGCATTTCGGCCGGAATAGCCCGAATTTCTTCGGAAATGTTGTCTTCCAAAGCTGGAATAGTTGCTGGCTTATTTCTGTAGACTTTAGACTTGACGTAGCCCCACAAAAAATAGTCTAAAGGCGTTAAATCGCATGATCTTGGTGGCCAACTTACGGGTCCATTTCTTGAGATGAATTGTTGTCCGAAGTTTTCCCTCAAAATGGCCATAGAATCGCGAGCTGTGTGGCATGTAGCGCCATCTTGTTGAAACCACATGTCAACCAAGTTCAGTTCTTCCATTTTTTGGCAACAAAAAGTTTGTTAGCATCGAACGATAGCGATCGCCATTCACCGTAACGTTGCGTCCAACAGCATCTTTGAAAAAATACGGTCCAATGATTCCACCAGCGTACAAACCACACCAAACAGTGCATTTTTCGGGATGCATGGGCAGTTCTTGAACGGCTTCTGGTTGCTCTTCACCCCAAATGCGGCAATTTTGCTTATTTACGTAGCCATTCAACCAGAAATGAGCCTCATCGCTGAACAAAATTTGTCGATAAAAAACATTTCGAACCGAACACTGATTTTGGTAATAAAATTCAATGATTTGCAAGCGTTGCTCGTTAGTAAGTCTATTCATGATGAAATGTCAAAGCATACTGAGCATCTTTCTCTTTGACACCATGTCTGAAATCCCACGTGATCTGTCAAATACTAATGCATGAAAATCCTAACCTCAAAAAAATCACCCGTTACAATAGTATAGATAGGATATGTCTAAGGCAGATAACTGTTTCAAAATACTGTGATTACTTCTAAATATATAGTATATAGTAAATAAACATATGTACCCTGTAGAGAAAATTGCTGATACTATTTCCAGAAATAGTAATTGAAATTCGGCTACAAGGGCACATACTATACAGTAAGTAAATGCTGGGCAAATTAAGTGCCACCCATTTAACTAGTGTTATCGTACATAAAGGTGACATTTGAGCGTTAAAAACAACTGCAAGATGTTTTTTTTAAACCGTTAGACCCCGGTCTACCATAATAAAACAGATTTTTTTAGCTAAATTCGTTTTTTATTCCCTTCAATGGCGGTACACCGATTATAGCGTCTCTCCAACTTTTTGAAACCATTTTTGAAGTACGATTTGTCCTTCAAAATCTGCCTCAGTTTCGGTGTTCACCTATTGATTCGACGATACTTTTTTTCAACATTCATTTCATTAATTTTGTTAAGATCTGAGAACAGTAAATAGCCGCTGGCGGCTAGATCTAAAGAATGCGATGGGTTTGGAACCAATTCGAAGCCCAATTCATGAATTTTAGCCATAATTTTCACTGACATACGACACTAGTTTGAAACAGCGCAAAATTAATTCTAGTCTTTTTTGGACTAGTTATGTTTCAATCCTCAACTTCTGAAACGCTTTGTATAGTACATATGTATCTATTAGTCTGTCATATACAAATAGGCGTCATTACCAGTGAAAGCATCATACATTTCACTTACTATACATGCCCAACAAGTGGCTGAGAGGCATGTCAGTCCTTTGTGCTACTTGGAATTTGTATTACGAGTATACGGGTGTTGGCGTTCCATTGTTGCGAAAGCCAAAACCACAAACATGTGTATAGCTATTTACATGGGTCAATGGTACACATATGTACCTTTGTATATGTACATATGTTCACAAATATAAATACAGAGTGTTTAAATATATA
This sequence comes from Bactrocera dorsalis, assembly GCF_023373825.1. Taxonomy (NCBI): domain Eukaryota; kingdom Metazoa; phylum Arthropoda; class Insecta; order Diptera; family Tephritidae; genus Bactrocera; species Bactrocera dorsalis. The sequence goes on along the minus strand of NC_064304.1, from coordinate 97,617,685 downwards.
GAGGTGTATGAAAATAAATACTGATTTACCTGTTTGTGGTGTCGAATTCGAAGCATCACTCGAACCAAAGATTCGGTAAATAATTACATATGAATATATGAATATATGTACAATATGTGGTTTTGTTTTTCATGCAGTTTATAATGATTTTTTATAGTAAGCTAAACTGAAACTTCTACACTATTTATTCAGGTTGCTAAATGGCGAATGAAACAACAAAAAAGGATATGAGGGCTTCTCAGTTTTTTCTCTTTATCATTAATATTATGATTGTTACTTTAAGACTATTCCATTGTGGTGCTGCATGAATGGCTACAGGGTACATTGTCAATTCAGGTTTTTAAGGCTTTGGGGACCTTTTTTCCACTCTATCACATGAATGGCCTGCTTAAGCCGATAACATTCATTTAAAAGGTTCAGAAATGAAACTAAGAACTGTCTAATACCGCGTATGCGTGTTCTACGAAACATGCTGAACAATTTTGCCTAAGAGACTTTGGGTTTAAAACCGGTTTCGAGCCAGCGCTTTTTTGGGGGATGTTTAATTTTTCGGTATTATAAAAACATTTTCGTCAGCTTTTGAGAAAACGAATGAAATTGAATAAATACATTGGTGCATGGTAATATTCTATTGATCATTTGTCGAAATCGGTCAGATCGATCAACTATATCACATATCTCCCATAGAACAGATTATTCTCATAATTTATTTTCTAACATCCTGGCTTTAATTAAAAGGCTAAGAGCAAGTAATTTTGTAAAACTGTTTTCTTTCACATACTAAATAATCACAAGAATCTTTTTAGTAACTAGAATTTTAAACGCTAAAGCGAAGTCATAAAGATTTGCAACTCTTTCAGTGTTCATTTTGTATTGGCTACTGCGCTACTTCAAACAATCTCCGAGCTACAATTACACATATGTTAAGGATTTGCATCCTGCACTTCAGCCATACCAAGTCCTTTGTTTGGCAAATCTGCTTGTACACTTTTACTGCTTTTGTTCGTTCAATTTCATTGAGTACCTTGGGTATTCTGGATAATTTGCAACTACAAGGTGCACAATAACGTGTGTGCGTGCATTTTTTGATCGGCATTCGATTCGTAGAAATACCATGGTGTGTCAATATGCCAAAAGCATTATTTGCAGTTCATGTGTGAAAGGAGATTGAAAAAGGATTTTCCATTTAATGTGTGAGCAGGTGTGTGTATTCCTGTTGCATGCATTGACCACTTTGTCGAAATGTGCAATGTGTTTTTGAGCTAGATTAGAAGGAAAGTAGAGAGTTGGAATGAGTATGACTTTCTTACATATCTAAATATTCGCTCGGCTTCAATTTTTATTTGTAGAAATACCATTTTTTGCATAAAAATGTATGTATTTTATTCACATATTAGTTAATTGTACTAAATGTATGCTTTAAGGGGTCAGTAGGGTTATCTGGCCTGTTTTTTGAAATTTTTTTTAATAGAAATGTTTGTTTTACAATAGACTTTTTCACATATCATGAGGTATATCGTGGAGTGTATACATAAATAAATTTTTTCGGCATTTTTTGATGACATCTGTCGGAGAAATGGCTGGGTGAATGAGATGCGTTTTTTCACTGGCGGGCATGATTTTTCATGTTTGGATTATCTGAAATCTATTAGAATCATGAAAAAAGTTTCTCATTTTTTTACATAAATTTTGTCATAACATTGTCAATATATTATAAAAAATAATTAATCAATACGGGCGATAACCAGGCGTTTTGAATCACTGCAGTAGTAGAGGATCTTGTTTTAGCGCTGTTGGGGATCGCGTATAACTCGACAAATATTTAATTTTTTTCTTTAAGAATTTTACTGTGTTTTCTTCCAAAAATATGTATAAATATACCTTCATTTAAAACAATTGAGACAAAATTATTTTTCGTTTTTTTAATTATCACAAACCTTTTTTTTTTGGCTGCCACATTAGGTGTGCCCTTTAAAGATATTTTATAATCTATATTTTTGCATTAATTTTTTTATTATTTTCACAATTTTTTTTATACAAAAATATACATTTAATAAATATTATTTATTTTGCAGGTACATACATATATAATATATATATATATATATATATATGAGACTTCGATTAAGTTATCTCAAATAAAGTAAGTTTTTAAATTTTAAGACTTTATAACAAAAATTTTCATTATTATAATATAGTACTAATAGAGTCGGTATCATTATATACATATGAGATAGTAACTCCTATAGGTTGTCCCTTCAGTTTTATTTTTATTTATGTATGTAGGTATATTTGTTTGGATGAAAATGGTCGTAAAACAAGTTTTTATATTTCAAGATCTACATTCACATACGGACATGTCAAGTCAACAAGCGTTCGTCCGTTCATCCATTCACGCAAGCAGTGTTTTGAGTAAAAATTGCGATATCTTGACGAAACTTGAAAGCACAATCTTGTTGGTGGACGTAATCGGACTACTGCCATGACCACAAAACGTCATTAACCGAAAACCTGTAAGGTGCCATAACTAAGCACCAAAGGACAGGGGATTCCGGTAGCAAGGGACATCTGGGGTAAAAAAATTAGAAAAAGTGGTCGTGGTCTCGCCCTATAATAAGTTTCATGTACATTTTAATGTACATATCTCCTAAATCACTAAAACTAAAAACCCAAATTCGCCTAATGCAAATATTACAGAAACTTCTATCGACAGTGTGAAAATTAAATCGGAAGATAACCCCGCTGACTCCCCATATAAACGTACTGTTAAAAATACAAAAAGCGCGACAAATTGATAACTAATATAGTAAATTTTACCCCCAAAATGATATAAGAAGCCTTTAATGGAGCCGAGATCAAAATTGAACGATGAGCAAGGCACTACCCACTTTTAGGTGAAATCACATATCTCGAGACCCGCCTGATTGATTTCAACAAAATTTGGTTCGTGATATTTTTCTGGCAGTCTTATGTTACAGTGTGAATATGGGCGAAATCACACTACAGCCACGCCTACTTCTCATATAAGACAAGTTTAAATTCCATTTGAAACTTTCAAATTCCAGTATACAAATCAATTAATATATCGAGACTTTATATTTACTAAGACATATTTTCACATAGCGCTGATTGTACAACAAGCGCCCAGCTTCAACCAGAAGTTAATAGATAAATTAACATTTCAATAATTGAAAATCTCTAAATTATTACTTTCATTTCTCTGACCCCACTCTTAATCGTCATAGAGCTAAACAAATTGTAAAACATTGGCGTAAACTGAATACCGTCATAAATTATGAAATTCCAACTGTCTTCACTATCTAAGCGCCTTGACTTAAAAAGACAATGAATTATTATACTTTGATTTATGCAATTTTCAACTTATGAAGCAACACATTGTAGAAGGCGAAACCCGATAATCATAAAACAATTAATTGCCATTTCCACATATAGTTCGCTTATATGTACATACTTAGTATGTTATTCAAATGTGGTTATTTTCACTACTTCTTGGTTATTCTCGTGAATGACTTCAACGCCTGCATAAATTTGCGCTTACACACAAACATGCTTCCATATTGCTAGACAAGTGTACATGCCACATAAATCATATGTTTAGCGCCTGAAGCTTTTCGACACAAATTACCATAATATTACACAGCAGTAGTAATAACAATTGAATGGAAATTGAAAAATAGAAACTACAACAACAACGAAAAATAATTGTGTTACAATAAAAGCGCACTCAAACCGCCAACGGACGTTAGAGAATAAATAGTGCGGGCGGCAATTGTCCGTATGCCACACATACACATACTCATGCGCACATATGTGTTTATTTTGTAGTAACATGTGTCTACTATTAGTTTATAAATTACGATTATGGCGAAAAAAGCCATCAAGTGTCCGCTTGGTCACAAAGTCGAATTTTTTTGTATTTCTTTATGACTCGCTTAGGACTTCATTTAGCGCTAGTGCCGGGTGTTGCTCTGCGAGCTCAGCTTAATGCATATGAAGCGGTCACGAATCAACTAATTGTAAATTATAAAATTGTAAATTATGAGTGAGTTTTAGACAGACACAACGAGCAATTATAAATGCGTACAAATGTTTTTATGGGTGTTTGCGCACTTTTATGCTTCTTTAGTAGCCACACTCGTATACATACACATTTATGTACATATGTTTATGTGTAATTGGATATGTGGCGCGTATTTAAAATTTCAAGTGCCATATGTTAAGTAATCTGCACTTTATCACAGTCTAGCTTGCTACAATTGTGAGGCGTCAACAGATCTTCTTCACATACTTAAAATTTTCATTGCTGTTTAGACTCTTGTATGCACATAAATACATACATATCATCAACTAAATTGCAAAATAACATAACATCATAAATTACTTCATATGACATATATGTAGCATAAAATTTTCAGCGTCCGCTGTCAGATATAACCAATATATCACCATTTTATAACCAATATATAACCATTTTATAAGCAAAACTCAAATTTTGTTTCAATATAGTGTTTTCTAAATATCGTTTTTCTTTCGCCTGTAAAGGTATGAAAAGTAATGTTACGTTATTTTGCTTTTTGGGTAACGATATGTTTCTCTAACATATGATTTAAGGGGCATTCCTTGTGCCACAGTCTAAAACAGGCTATTTTCGGAATTAAAATTAAAAAAAAAAAAAAAAAACTAGGTCAATTGCTTTAAAATGTTAAGGTTACATTTATAGACGTTTAGAGAACACGCAGTAAAACGTTTGAAGAAAAATTTAACAATAAAATAATATAATAATGGCGTCAAAGAAAAGGTCTTCAACAGCCGCAATGATTCTAACCAACTTTGTGAATAAAATCTAAAAAAAACAAGAAAACGCGTTAACTTCGGCTGCTTCGGAGCTAATATACCCTTCGTAGGTTCATAGGTTCAGTCTGAATGGAAGCTACATGCTATACTAATCCGATCTGAACAATTTTTCAGAGATTATATCTTAATCTTATCTTAAGCAGTAATCCATGTCAAATTTCGTGAAGATACCACATCAAATGCGAAAGTTTTCCATACAAGCCCTTGAATCCGATCGTTCGCGTTCGGTTTATATGGCAGCTATATGCTATAGTTAACCGATCTGAACAATTTCTTCGGATAATACATTATTATCTTAGAAAATAACCTATGCCAACTTTTGCGAAGATACATTGTAAAATGTGAAAGTTTGCCATACAAGAACTTGATTTCGATCGTTCAGTTTGTATGGCATTTGTTCCGACAAATGAGCAGCTTCTTGAAGAGAAAATGAATTTTCCAGAATTTTTTTCTGAGAAAACTTTTAAATTTATTGATCCAAAAATTTATGCACATATTATGGTATGACATTTTAACTATATTTTAAGACTTAGTATTAGTAAAAATATTTGGAAAGGAACTACAGCTGATCTCCTGGAGCTTCTCTCAAAAAAGACGTTTTGCGGTGACCACTATATATCTCTGAACTGGATCTACTGAAATTAAAAATCCAAACATATTTCGTTAAAGTAATATTAAATCTAGTATTTAATCGAAGAAATATGCAAAATAAAAATTTTGACCAAATAAAAAAAAAAACGATTTATCACTAATGTAACCTTAAATTGTATATAAAAAAATATTTATCGGTGAGAAAAAATCTTCGATTAAGTACTAAAAAATATATTTGAGAAGCTTGTGCTAAAATTTGAGACTAATTCGGGATAAAAGCATTTAAAGTTTGGCCTTGTACTTCCAAGCGCTCTGAAACGCTTTTTCAAATTTGAGTGTAACTTCGTAAATATTCACCAAAATGATATGAAATTTTTAGTGTGTATTCTTAAATATATGTACATTAAGAAAATAAAATTAATCTATTTTTTGAAAATTCTAACTGTGTGTAACCCCTTAAACAATAGATGCATTTTACACAACATTTTGATCTTTTGATCGTGGTCTGTAAAAATTCGATATTTGATCAGCTCAAAAAATTTTTTGGTCATTGCACGATAAATATACAGAATATGCAAAAAAAGTTGATAGTGATTAGATAATTTGTCCAATAATCGCTGTAGCAAATTTGAAAAATGCTGCTTCGAGTAAAATGCGTTTAAAGATAAATTCCTACATTGGCTACACTTAAACCCTTTAAAAGGCTGTAACTCGAAAAATATTTGAAATATTTATTTAGAATTTTAATACAAGATTTGTTAAAGTATAGACAATCAATATATGCAAGAAAAAAATTTTGGAATTTTCTTAATTTTACAGTAGGTGTGCCCCTTAATGAAGCCATAAATTTAGTACGCGTCCACTGGCAATCAAATGGCAATTTTTCATTGTACGAATATAGAAATAATTAAAACATATGTACATATAATCATATGTATGTACATACGTACATTATATGTGTGTATGTATGGTGTTTTTGTGTGCCTACATTTGTTTGCGGCTTACACTTGTATCACCACATTTTGATTGGCAATCAAGCTGTCAACTTGACAATTAATTTCTATTATCCATAACACAATTCATACATATGTATACTACATATATACGTTATTATGGTTTTATGCAAATGTTAATTGTAAAGTAGCGGCTCTGGTGTGAATATTGCATGTACAGTGGCGTGTTGGAAAAATGCAACATTATATTATTAAAGAAAGTGTAAATGCATGTATAGAAATTGATATTTCAGGGCTGATTTGTTTAAAGACAAAAAGAGAAATGTGATATTTTAGAAATGCTACTTCTTCTAGAAGGAGAAGTATTTCTTAATTTTGAAATCATAAACACTTTACCTCAAAGTATCATCAAAATCTCTAGTAGGACCCCCAAAAAAAGTTGTCTGACAATGAGGAAGATTTTCTCGCCTAAAATTATATGCAATGTATTGTTTCAATAAATAATTACATACATATAAAGATCGAATGACCAGTGAAATTAACTTTTAATAGATGCTTAAATTATTATCAAGAATTTTAATTCTTCGATCATTACCTGACAATTAGCTATATCTTAAAAGCGTGTGTTGAAGTTTTAAATCGCTCGATCTAGTCACTTCGGAGAAATTTTCCTCACCGATTCTGTTAGTACCGATTTTTTTAAATTCACAATTGTGTCTCTAACCCCCTAAATTTTGTCGGCTGAATTTGTATGTAATAATTGAGCTGGTTTAAGCTGATTATGACCATCATAATCAGTAACCCTGTCATATACCATACTCTATGCCTTGTGCACATTTAATGCACGCTACAGTGATATGTGCATAATAATACAAAAATTATCATATCATATCGATGGATCCAATGATAGGAGCCGCTTGTATGTATTTCAGTTTGTCTTTAGATATGCTCGTGGTTTGGTAAAGAAAATCTGATGTTTTTTTGTGGAACCTGTAAGACTTACTTCTTCGCAGCTGCATGAATTTTTATTTATCTTTATAGTTATGTAAATGGCTTGAAAATATTAGCGATCATAGGGACAAGGTGTTTGATTATTTAATGGATATAATTTGTAGTTGCTTCTTGATTTTCATTTCCATGATTCATTATCAATACGCTGCTGTTTACGCAGTTTGTTTGCTAGCAAATTTGTTTCTGATTACCAGCTAAGTACTTAACTGCTAGTTTATAATTGCGTTTTAGCGTGATTCGAGATTTGGAAATATTCTTCTTTAATTTCTTCCAACATGCGTGGGATATATGTATTTGTATACATATGTATGTATACCATTTGTAATGTTCGATTCGCGCATAGAGCTTTAGCATTTGATTTAATTTTTGAAAAATATATACGTACATAAGTATTTTTGTAAACTTTTAAGTATTTAGTAAGGTTATAATTACAAAAAAACAACAATAACGTAAATACAAGAAATTCGTTTCGTATACACCTCTCTTGATCAAAAATTGCACATGGACTATGTAGTCCTTTGTGAAGCCATAGAAAAGAAGAAATCCTGTGTTCGAACTCGTAGATCATCAAAACGCTTAGTAGCCAATACAAATTTGCATAAGCGCTTAAATTCAACTAACGCCAATACAGTGGGATGTCTGAAGGTATACGCTCCCAAGTGTTTAAGTATTGTCCTCCCAAACGCCGGACAGGCAAAAAGTAAGTGCTGAGTTGTTTCCATCGCAACGCAGCTACGATATCTACTTTCTTGCCAGCTCATTAGCTTTACAATTTCCTGCGATTCCGCTATGGCCGCACACCCATACCAATCTTATCACGAAGACACTCGACGCTATTGATAGTGACTTCATTTACGCACTGTAAACGAGTGCGAGGCTAAAATCACTGCTCTGCTATCTGGGTAAGTGTGAAGCTGGCATTGATAGAGAGCTCCTCACTGCCCCTCTCCTCCAAAGGACTCTACCCACCTATAGCTCCCTCTCGTTATATGGGCAGAGAAGGAGCCGCCAGAGTTTGGCTGTATTTGGACGGTACAGATATATTAATATATTTCGGATGGTAAGAATACAATGGAGAAAGAATAAGAGAATCAAGAGTAAACAGTATATAATTTCTTTTTCAGTCATTATTTTTTGAGTCAGGCTTATGATTTGATTAGAATTTGACTATCGGAAACGTGGAATTAAGTCGACAGTAACATCCGTCATAATGAACTAAATGTACATATAGAACCGTATGTGTGTAATTATATCGTAGTTTATAATTGAACAACCTACAAAGTTGTTTATAGCTCCTCAACGTATGTGTGACGTGGGATCGCAGGTATTTCAACTAGTGGCCATACAGATCTATTACAATTTGCGTTAATACCAAACTCATCACTACTCAATCACCAATGAAATACAAAGAATCAATTCATAAATAAAGTGAGGAAATAAGTGAAAAGAGTGGAAAAAATAGTAATAATTCCGCTAATCAAGTGACAGGCATTCACTTGCCATTTGTTGTTTATTTGTCTGTCTGTCAATCAGCTGACTTGCCTTTCCGCCTTGTCTTGCCGCCAGCCCATATCGTTGATGGACTCTTCATTAGAGTAATGACGAGCCACTGTCCGCCTCAATTGACAAACAATAAACAGCGCGAAGACTTGTGAATATGTTTACTTCTTACTACAGATATGTACATATGTATTTAGAAGTGTATTTGCAACGCGCCACATGAATCTCGTAAACTCATTTGCCCGTTCTCGGTCGGCGTGTTTTTTACACTTCGTACACGCTTTGTAAGCCCAAATAAGTGCAATTCATTGAAGCGTAACTTTGAATGGTAATTTAAACTGTGGAACCGAGTGCAGTCCGCTAGTCTGGGGTGCAGTGCGCATGGATGCGATCAAGCGTAGAACCGTGCAATGTTTGGAATTCATTTATTTCATCAATAACACAAGAAGAGAAGCCGCGCAGCTTAGTATTTATTTATTTATTTTTTTTTTTTTTTAGGAAAAACGCTAAACAATAGTTCTGATGCAATGATTGTGCAATGCGGTTTATTCGTTATTAGTAAATGCAGCGCTGATTTGGTGTGAACTCTGTAGATGTGTTTGTTTGAAATCTAATAATGAAAATAAGAGTGCTGTTGTGAATAGAGATTTGGGTTAGAGCGTACCGACCATCAGCTAATTGAATTAAAAAAGTTGCTCACTTTAAATTTAAATAAATTTGAATTTGCTGTGGAGTTGTGAAAAAGTTAAAAATAACTTAATAATGAGCCATAATAAAAAAAAATAATAATAAGCCATAATTTATGAATACCTCGCTTTCCCATAATGACCATTTAAGTCAGCTGGTCTCCACTGTGAAGCTGAGAAAAACCGTTTTTGGCCAAGCGGCACAAATATTTTTGCCTATTTTTGGTGTCAATTTGTTTTTTCCCTTATAAATTATACTTATGTATATACATACTTATATATGTATGTATATATTTTATTATTTATTTTGTTACTAGATTAGCGATAATATTTTCTTAACTCTAAAAAAAGTTAAATTCTTTGCCAAAGCTTTTATAAGGCATGCCTAATTAAGAAAAATAAAACAAAATATTTGAAGATAGTTTTTCTTGACTAAAATTTGGCAAACATTGCATCGAAAAATGAGTAACAACTCGCTCATGGCATTTTGATTATCTCTACATACATACTTGCATACATCTTACTAAAAGTTTACGATCCTTTGGTCCGGTTTGGAAAGCTTTTTGTATTATCTCATTCGCGGTTTCGTTTCGTCACATTACCTGATGAAAGATCCGTAAAAATTAAAATTCAACGTACACGTTTTCTCGCTTAATGAAGAAAATAAATTTGGATGTCGACAAACTGTCTATCTATGGAGTGACATTTCACCACAAAGCTATTGACAAGCATAATTTAGCACTTAGGTTAGATTGTCTGTAAAAAATTTAATGTTACGTATAATCGTTTAATTGAACGTACATGGTGTACATACATATGTTTGTCGGTGCTACTTAAGATCAAATTTGACTCGGACTAATGTTTTTCCTGGATTGGATGTTTGTAACTAGTAATGGCTGTTTTTCAGACATGTGATATTCATGAAGAATTAAAGCGCATGTATGTAATTTAATGAATGTAATTTACGTTGACAGTCATAACTTCGAAGTAGTAGATAATTTCGTCTATCTTGGAACCCGTATTAACACCAACAATAACGTCAGCCTCAAAATCCAAGACAATAGAGAAGTAAAGTCTTCTCTCGACGAACAAAGACCAAACTCTAGAAATCACTCTATATTTGCGTCCTGCTATATGCTGCAGAGGCATGGACGATGACAACAACTAATGAATCGACGTTACGAGTTTTCGAGAGAAAGGTTCTGCGGAAGATTTATGATCCTTTGCGCATTGGCAACGGCGATAACGCATTCGATGAAACGATGACCTGGTCGAGATATATGTACGACAGTTCAGGAAATTAAAAGACAGCGGCTATGCTGGCTATGTTATGTCGTTCGAATAAACGAAAATCCCGCGGTTGGCTAGATAAAACTCAGCTGGGAGCCTCAACTTCTGACAAACCTTGTCGGACTACACACATAGTACCACAAATAATAGTCCAGCGATGTTAAATCCGACAGTCTTCTTCTTTTATTGTCTGGACCGAAAACTGGTTTGGATCATTCTGCTTAGTGTTGCTATATATTCTTAAAATTCTGTACTTTCCAGAATTTAGACATCTAAGTTGTTCGATCTTATACACATATATTATGTACATCACTTTACAGTTCATCTTTACCTCAAACCTACGAGCGTATATAATCCACACTAACGCTAACAATTAGCTACAACTCGATAAAACTTGCTTCTGTTCGCTTGAGAATTTCCACATAATTGAGCTCCTCCCATTCTAGTTGCTGACATTTTAACAACATTAGTGACAAGAGGCCAAGATTAAGATTAATTTTTATTGATATTTATTTATTTATGAAGTCTTGGCACGCGTTTACAAATCCTCCTCACCGGGTTAAAGCAAGTGGCAACCGAAGGGTCTCAATATTAGTTAAATGAAGTGTAAAGCTTAACCGCGTGCATGTGTTTGTTTGGCATTTGTATTTGTGTTTGTATATCGCAAACACTGCCTTTGAGACTGGTGATGATTGCGCAGTTACAGACGTTTAAGCATGTGCTGACGATGTCAAAAGGCATCCACACCTACAACAGCCATACATTACACACACACTTATGTAAATGCTTTTAAGGCTAAATGCTCTGGAAATGCACATTGTAAATATACAGAAGCTTTGTATCATTGCGGGTTGTTCGGGGTGTGAATGTTTATTTTAATGCGTGCGGGTATTCTCGGTGTTGTGGTTTTAAGTGTGCGGTGTGTTCAAGTGATTACAATTGTGTGATTAGAAAGCAGCTGCGCACGTGTGGTTTTATGCCGTGCATGCTGCGATTGACGTGGGAAAATTGTAATACACACGTACTTACACACATATGTATGTATATGTAATACATATGTGTATTACTTAGGCCGGGTAAAAAAAATATAATGTTTTTTTTATACCCTGAACAGGGTATATTAAGTTTGCCACGAAGTTTGTAACATCCAGGAGGAAGCGTCGGAGACCTTATAAAGTATGTACATATATAAATGATCAGTATGTTGAGCTGAGTCGATTTAGCCATGTCCGTCGGTATATACATATGTATACGGACTAGTCCCTCAGTTTTTAAGATATCGTTTCGTACACGTCATTTTCTCTTCAAGAAGCTGCTCATTTGTCGGAACTGTCGATATCGGACCACTATAACATATATGTACATAGCTGCCATATAAACTGAACGGTCAGAATCAAGTTCTTGTATGGAAAACTTTCACATTTAACAATGTATCTTCACAAAAGTTGGCATAGGTTATTTTCTACGATAGTAATGTAATATACGAAGAAATTATTCAGATCGGTTAACTATAGCATATAGCTGCCATATAAGCCGAACGATCGAATTCAAGGGCTTGTATGGAAAACTTTCGCATTTGATGTGGTATTTTCACGAAATTTGACATGGATTACTGCTTAAGATAAGATTAAGACATAATCTCCGAAAAATTGTTCAGATCGGATTAGTTTAGCATATACATAGCTTCCATACAAACTGAACACATAGTTACTAAAAGAAATGAACCTGTTATACCCTTCACAGGCTCAGCTTCAGGGCAGCCGAAGTTGACGTTTTTCTTGTTTTGATTGGTTTTCGATCTGAAAAATTGGTTGATAGACATCTTTAGGAAAGGCTCTCCAAGTGTGAGCTCATAATTGTAACGGGAAGGTCCACCGCTCAAAGGTTATCTATGTTTTCTAATTATCAGTTAGAAAAAATTGTATCTATTGTATAAATTGTATTGTATTATTACCATACTAACAGATCGATGAAAATCAAGATACATATAAATCTTTTTATAGCCTTTTAAGCTAAACGAAATTCACCTATGAAGGTATAATCAGTGCAGCCGACGTAAGTGTTTTTTCTTGTTTCGTCTTTCAATACACTAAAATAAAATTAGTTTTTTTTTAATAATTTCTTACTAAAAATGTTTAGAAATATCCAGAGTGCATGCTTTTATCTGTTTGAAAACATATACATACATATATTTACGAGTATGTAAGTATATACAAAAATGTAGAAATATTAGTGTAGAAATAATATTTGCGCAATTAATTGCATGACTTTGAAATGCCTCAAAAATTCACAGGAATTTATGTTCATACGTTGAATTATTGTTTACACAATATTTTATTTAATTGAGAACATTTTTATATTGCTTTGAATATCGCATCTATATGGTGGTACAAACATTCGTATGAACATGCATGTGTATCCAGTTGCCCCCACGCTATTTGGCCTCAATGACTTCGGTTTATAGGTGTTCAACCAATCTGTGGCAATTATTATTGTTTCACAATCGCTTTATTTATTTTCTAAATAAAAGGAGAGATTTTAAATAAAATTAAATAAACAAAATACAGTTTATTGCAAATAAAACCAATTAATGCTAAACCATTACATTTATGTATTATGCTTTTGATTAATCGATTAGTTAGTCAAAAGTAGTAACGATTTGGAAACTATTCTTAACTGTAACACTAGTTTACTGTTATTTTCGACTGTGATGTTAAAGCTTGTTTCTGGCTAATGGTTGCTAATACCGAAATTGATGTTAAAAACTTCGTAGCATGTAGGATTTTCTGTATTTAGTAAAGGGGTTAAATCACCACCATTAACTAAAATGACAAAAATAGCTGTACGTGATGGAACATTTTTGAAAGCCTCTAATAAATAAAAAAAAAACATTTTTCAAATCAAAGAGCCGGAAGGAAAGGGATAAAGAAGGAATATATATGTATGTTCCTTGGCTACAAAATAAAGCGGAGTTCGTAGATGGGCGTAATAGGACCACTGCCATGCCTATAAAACACCATTAAAGAAAAACCTGTAAAGTGTCACAACTAAGCACCAAAATAAGATATACAAGGTGCGTTCTAAAGTAAACAGGACTTAAAACAACAGAACAAATGGCTTTTTCGGCAAAATCAATTTATTTTATTAAAAATTTTATAAAAATAGTCTCCTTCTGCTTCAATACAGCTTTTTGCACGGTCCAAAAGCCTGTCGAACGAGTGTTTTAGCTCATTGGCCGGTATGGTCGCCAGGATGCCGGCGCAAGCCTTTTGAATGGCCTCTAACTACGTCTGCATAACGCTTTCCTTTCATGGGCAAATGCATTTTTCCGAAAAGGAAGAAGTCACACGGTACCATATCAGGTGAATACGGGGAGTGGTTAATGGTTAAAATGAGAGTTTTGGCCAAATAATCGTCCTTCGAATGTTGGATTCTTAGCAATTTTTGATCGTTAGTCAATTTTTGCGGAACAAACCGTGCACACACCTTTCGTAAGCCCAAATGTTCGGCCAAAATGCGATAAATCGATGTTTTGGAGATGTTCAATTCTATTTTCATGAATTTCAAGGAAAATTTCGGCTGATTTTTTATGAATTCACGCGCAGTTTCGATGGAATTTTCGGTGATCACACACCTTGTACAAGTAGAACTGTAATTCGGCATATAAGTACTTTGAAATAGTGTGCATGGCCCCGCCTGGTAATATCTAGGTTTAATATAAATATCTCCTAGACCAAATTCGCTTCGGATAATTCTCATAAGAACTGTTACCAATAGTGTAAAAATGGAAGAAATCGGATTATAACTTTGCTCACTCCCCATATAACCGTACTGTTAAAAACTACAAAAAGCACGATAAATTAATAACTAAATACGTCAGAGACGTTACATTAACATTAACACAATTTTAAATTCCATTTCAAACTTTCATTTACCAACACACAAATAAAGAACGAGTTAATATATAATATCTGATAAAACTTTACACAAATAGTGCTTTGAGGTGTGTCACTTTATGGCTTAAAATTACGTAAATCGGTCCAAAACTGTTCAAGCAGCTATGTACCGAATATGTGGACCCCAGTCTAAAATCGGGTGAGATATATAATTGAAATTCAGAGAGAAACCTTTCCTGGTAATAATAATCATATGTATCAAAAATGGGAATGGAATCGGGTCAATAGTTCCCTGAGCCTCCAAACACTCAATATAAAGATTTTCGAACTTCTATGAGACATTATGCTGGATATGTCGGCCAATATTTGAGTTATCTCAACGAAAATTACAGAACATTTATTTCTCATAACTTTTTATCTTTGTGCCTAAAATAGATACAATTGACCCAGCCCCCATATTACCAGGAATTTCGAACATCCGGCTGACTTTGCTCCATATTATTGAGGATTGAATGTGAGGTACCTTAATGAAACACACGTAATATTTTTTACTTCATATGTGGAATGATAACAGTTAATAGATAAAATCGGGTCAATACTATTCCAACTCCTATATGCTACGTATAATCGTTTTCGTTTTTCTGAAAAATCTTATGCCGAACATGTCGGTATAAGTTATATTCCGCACATGTGTATATAAAATTGCTTAGATTACGACCCTCTGATTGACGTTTTACATCTTACGGTGTTTCCCTGGCTTTGGATTCGGCAAGTTGCAAGAGTATAAAGTGTTCGGTTGAACTTAGCTCTTCCTCACTTGTTCATATAAAAAACATTATTTCTGATTTTTCAATCCGGTTTTGAGCATAAATGATTTTGGAATACTATTTTTATACTCTCGCAACAAAGTTGCTAAAGAGAGTATTATAGTTTTGTTCACATAACGGTTGTTTGTAAGTCCTAAAACTAAAAGAGTCAGATATAGGGTTATATATACCAAAGTGATCAGGGTGAGGAGTAGAGTTGAAATCCGGATGTCTGTCTGTCCGTCCGTCCGTCTGTCCGTCCGTCCGTCCGTCTGTCCGTGCAAGCTGTAACTTGAGTAAAAATTGAGATATCATGATGAAACTTGGTACACGTATTTCTTGGCTCCATAAGAAGGTTAAGTTCGAAGATGGGCAAAATCGACCCACTGCCACGCCCACAAAATGGCGGAAACCGAAAACCTATAAAGTGTCATAACTAAGCCATAAATAAAGATATTAAAGTGAAATTTGGCACAAACCATCGCATTAGGGAGGGGCATATTTTAATCTAATTTTTTTGGAAAAGTGGGCGTGGCCCCGCCCCCTACTAAGGTTTTTGTACATATCTCGGAAACTACTATAGCTATGTCAACCAAACTCTATAGAGTCGTTTCCTTCAGGTATTTCCATATACAGTTCAAAAATGGAAGAAATCGGATAAAATCCACGAACACCTCCCATACAAAGGTTATGTTGAAAATCACTAAAAGTGCGTTAACCGACTAACAAAAAACGTCAGAAACACTAAATTTTACGGAAAAAATGGCAGAAGGAAGCTGCACCCAGGCTTTTTTTAAAAATTGAAAATGGGCGTGGCGTCGCCCACTTATGGACCAAAAACCATATCTCAGGAAGTACTCAACCGATCTCAATGAAATTTGGTATATAATATTTTCTTAACACCTTGATGATATGTACGAAATATGGGCGAAATCGGTTTACAACCACGCCTTCTTCCGATATAACGCTATTTTGAATTCCATCTGATTCTCTGTATAATGCAATATATACATTAGGAACCAAAATAAACAAATATGTAAATGACGGATAATGAAGTCTCGATTATCACTTTATCATGCGAGAGTATAAAATGTTCGGTGACACCCGAACTTAGCCCTTCCTTACTTGTTTTTTATTACTTTTAATTTTAGCGTAGTTTTAATTTAAATTTTATAGTTTTTTGTTTGAAGGAATATTATGTGCGACATTATCATTAGTAAGCCAAAGTGCTTAAACTTAAATGATCTTTTCTTAACTATTACAACGCTAACCTTAAAGTTTATTTCTAAAATTTTTACTCTAATTACTTTACTTAAAATGTATACTAAACACAATTTTCAATATTTGCAAGTACTCCATATACAAAGCTTACCTTTAACACGAAGTTTTCACAAAATTATAATTTTTTGCATGAAGTTTTTCGTCAAACAAATTAAGTATAAAAATATTTGAGTGAAAATTATATTCAAAGATCTCATAACGAAAATACTCACCTTAATAAAAAATTACTAATCATTCCCAAACAACATTTTTCAAGAGTTATTAATAATCTTTGCTTGAACGGTTGAATGAAATTCGTGAAAACAAAACATACTTGTCAAACAAAATGTATGACCATGACTAACACGAGCACTCAAAAACTGTCATTTAATGTAATACCTACTAAACGAACATTAACGAATGTATATTACATATAAGTATATAATATATGACAAACTAAAATAAATAATTAAAATACTAATGTTGTGTTTTGCAACAAAAGTGAAAGGTTAAACCTTTTAAGTCTACGACTACGAATACCATACCTAGCAACTAAATACAAAGTGACAAGAAACCAGCTATCAAAAGTCGAGTGCCACATCTCCAAAAAATCATCGTGACTCGCTGACTGACTGATTTTTCCAGTGAATTGTTTTGCCCATACCCACATAGACACACATACACAGAGAGAGTATTTAGCAAACTGTTAAACGACCCGTGGGCTAATGTTAGACGAGCAAGTTTTGTATGGATGGCTGTATGCACGTATAGCCTTTGGCATTTTATAGATTTTTAATGTGCTATGCTGGTTGACAGCTCGTTAAAGTGACTGAAGCGCAGCCAAGTGCAAGTGGAATGGGCGTGTGAACGGTATGGTGGCGAATGACTGACGAGCGGCTCGACAGCGTTGTTTCGGGTCAAGCATGCAAAAACAAAGCAACAAAGTGGAATGTGCTTTTAGCCAGAATCGGGCATATAGAAGTGTGGGGGGTGTAGCGATCCGGGGCAAAAAGGTGTGGTTTTGCGCGCAATCCATTTTGCAAAATGATAAATTCAACGTTGCTTCGCTTTAGGGTTATGCCACTGTGGCACCTTTATAGCGCGGTTAGCGTGCGCTCTGCTGGCCGGAGCCGGAAATGATGGAAATGTGATTTACCGTTGCTGCCATTTTGCGACATTCCGTTAATGTCGCTTAGACGAATGAAGCATTGTTAGCTTGTTTGTTTTAAACACACATACATATGTACATATATAGGTAGGTATGTGTGTGTGCGCGTTTTCTGGTTCGCTGCCCGAGCTATGTGTGCAACAAATGGTGGCAGGTGCGTTGTGTCGCTCGAATTACCGCTTTGTGCCGCTAGTAGTTAAGCATTGACGACTCTGTCGCAACTACAGCTATTAAACATAGATACACACACACACACATAATTATATATTCTACTATTCCGAACATACTGGTTACTGGTGGGTGAGACTTGTGTTTTTGCTGAAAAGTGCGCAGCTTAAATCCAGTTGGGCGATTACAAAGCGTTAACCCGTAAACAATAACAAAAACAATGCAAAGTATGTAAACAACAACACCGTTTGTAAAATTCACTTTACCTTTCTGCATTTTTTGTTCATTGCTGTTTTTGTTATAATCTGAGCAGTGTGTATCAAATTTGGCACGAAATCTGTAATACCCAAAAGAAAACATCCGAGGTCCTATAAGAACATATAGTGGTATATTTTTAGACATTTCAAGAAGAAAGCGCATATAATTTAATGTTATGGTCAAGGCTTTAGCTTTATTATAAAAGTAAGGGTTTGTCATTATGTTTTAAAAATGATTTCGAACAAGGGATCCCCGCGTCTGGCTCTAACAATTTCCAGCCGAGTCATTAATCATGGCTCTAAAGCTTCCCCAATGACTTTAATATTACATTAAGACTTCATTTTTGAAGAACACACCAAATAGAGACTTTTTGTGGATGTAAAAGTGGGCGATGAAATCGTGTGTAGAAGTGCACGCAAGTGATGAAAGTTCTCTGAGTGAATTTCATTTGGGAGGTCCCAGAAATGATTCTTTTACATATAGAAAAAGCAGCTTATGACTTCCGGTCTTAGATCAAGTATACTCCGGGTAGCCAAAGAACATCCGTTCAAAGGCGAGCTAAAGTGAGGAGGCGAACTATGAAAAGTAAAAAACAGTTTCGGATGTGAACTTCGTGTGCCCGCAAACTAATACGTATGAGCAATACAAAAAGCTCCGTCAGGATCGGGAAGTACTTCTCTGAGCCGTTCGATAACAAACGATGTTTCAGACAAGGCGACTCCATATTGTGCGAGTTCTTCAATCTACTTCTGGAGAGAATAACTCGAGCTGCAGAGCTCAATCGAGAAGGCATAATCTTTTATAAGAGTACATACATCTGCCGGCGTACGCCGATGATATTGATATCATTGGCCTCAACACAGTTAGCTCTGCTTTCTCAAGACTGGATAAGGAGGCAAAGCAAATGCATCTGTTGTGAACGAGGGCAAGACGAGATATCGCCTGCCACCAAACAAACAGTCGTCGCACGCGCGACTTGGCTTCCACGTCTCCAATATTGGACCACTATGGCATATGGCTGCGTGACATGAACGATCTAAGTCATATATTTGTTTGGAAAACTGCTTTATTTGAAGAGATATCTTCACGAAATTGGCACAGATTATTGCTTAAGGAAAATGTTTAATTTCCGAAGAAATTGTTCGGACAAATGAATATAGCTGCCGCATAAACTGAACGATCCAAATCAAGTTCTTTTTATTTCACAATATTTTTTCACGAACTTCGGCATGGATTACTTTACAAGGCAATACCGCAATATCCGAAAAATTGTTTCAGATCGAACCATAAGAGCACATATGTGTCATGAAAAATGACCGATCAAACTCGAGATGAAGATAAAGATCAGATTTCATCTGTCACCCGAAAATACGCACCAAACTCTCAAATAGCTGGCCTTGAGAATCTAGAATTAAGTATGGTTTCGCATTACTCCAGATTTTATAGATGCTTAGGGTTACTAACAATCCATAATGGGAGCGTGTTACCGGAGAAGCTCAAATTTCTAAAAAAATATACAATTTCAAAAAAGTAATTACAATGGTTTTTCTATTGAAACAAGTTTTGACCATAAAACTGACCTATGAATTTGCACTTTAAAATGCGCTTAACCTTATGCAATGTAGTTTTATTTATTCGCTTTTTACTGAAAACAACCCACTGTATAGTACATGCTTGTTCAGAACGGGTATGTTTTGGTTGCCTGCGGTGCGCCATAAAATTGTGGCAACACCGTGTATTCACTATTTAATGAGGATTTTTACGAGTATATCTCTCTACAATTGTATGTGTGCACTTTTGTTTATTTACTACACGTGTTGTTGTTGCTTCTGCTGTTTTTTACTGCAATTGTTAATGTTTGTCTTTATTTTGCTTTTGTGTTGCCACTGTGCTTAATTAATTGTTTGTGTATTCTTGTTGCTACTTTAGCTTTGTTTTGGCTGACTAGAGGTTTAGTTTTTGCTTTTATTGAACAAACAATTCGGTTGAGCGCGTTGCTGTTGTTTTTGGCCAGTACACGACGGTACATACTGTCTGCCACGACTGTTGGGGACCAAGCAACACTCATTATTATGCACTATTGTTGCGCTTGCAATTGCTACTGTTTTATGGGCATTAGAAATGCACCCACCGGTTGGGTAATAAGACGTTACTGCAATGCGTCACAGAATGGTGATGATACTCATACACGACTCATAGCGACATTAACTTTTATGGACGAGCGTTGCAATGATGTGCTAAATAGTTTAGAGGTGCATATGTAATGTCCTCAATACATTACATTTGGAAGAACGGTCGCCTCTAGTTCTGTACTTTCAGGTATTACTTTACTTTCAAATTTTACATACATATACAGACTATGTACATTGCAATAAGGGTGTCATAACCCTAATTCGAAAATACGCAGAGAAACTTGAATTTTCAACCAATGATTTGTCTGTTATTGTTCACTCATAGTTTTCGTATCGCTTGTCAAGATAACGTGTGATCCAAGTAGAGGCACTTTTTTTAATAGCCCTTTATTTGACATTATTTTTTTTCAGTATTGTTTGGCATTTCATCGTGGAAAGGCTGAACCCTGAACAACGTTTTCCTCTGTGGGCTCTTGAAAAGCTCCAAGAAGATCCGACGTTCCTGATGAGGGCCATTTCTGGCAAAATTCGTATGTAAATAAACAAAATTGCCACATTAGAGACCAAGAGTAACCTGAAAAGATTCAAGAGCTGCCATTTAATACAGAAAAAACAATGGTACCGCCCACTTTTAGAGAAAAACTCATATCTCAAGGTCCGCCTTATCGATTTCAACCAAATTTGGGACGTGACATTCTTCTGAAATTTTTATATTACAGTTTGAAAAATTGGCAAAATCGGATTACATCCACGCCTACTTCTCATATAACACAATTTGAAATTCCATTTGAAACTTTCACTTTCCAGAACAGAATTAAACTTTGCACGAGCACGAATAGTGCCTTTGTGATGTGCCTTATGACTAAAAACTTCACAAATCGAATCAAAACTGTTCAAGTCCCTAGGTGCCTTTGGTTGACTTTTGACTGAAAATATGTATAATTGAAATTCAGAGAGAGTCCTTCTCTGATAGTAATATGTATGAGTGCTACAAATGACTTGAATACTACCCTTAGCCCCCATATACCTTATATAAAGATTTTCGAACTTTCGGGTGACTTTATACCGCATGTATCGCCCAATATGTGAGTTATCTTTATAAAATTGTGAGAGCGTGATTTTTCTTATAACGGTGTATCTTTGTGCTTATAATGAATAAAATCGGGTGGAAACTCGCCTTGGATCCCATATAACTAACAAGCCTTATGTACCTGAAGGTACTTCCCTTGCTTTAATCCTTGCAAGTTGCAAGAGTAAGAAATGTTCGGTTATACCCGAACTTAGCTCTTCCGCACTTCTTTATTATTTTTTCGTGCGAATTGCTTCGAATAACATACTTTAATGTTGTTTATTGAATACAAAAATTTAATTTCTGAATTCTGAATTAACCTGTCTAAGTGATTGCACAGAGTGTGCATGAGAGTGCTAGTCCAAAGAACTATAATTAGTTTAGTGTTAGTTTATGGATTGGAAAAGGATAACTGGACCTATTATGCCATGGTCTGGACTACATTCCTCTATCTCTCTCTTTCTCTATGATGATGTGCTACTTCTTGATGTGCAGCTGCTGTCTTTTCGATTTCTAGAAGCGGTTGTTGCTGTTGTAGCGGTAGAAAACAGTTCTGAAATATTTTCGATGAGAGTGGTGCGGAAAATTTTGCGCTCTTTCCAATACCCAGTCTATGTTCTAGTCAACATGGAGTATATCATCATTGCGAGACAGCGACTGTTAGTCTTACATGTCCGCAATCTATTCCAACCAAAGCTTCTCTGAATTTTTTGGGCAACACGAAACTAATTATGGAAATAATTTTACAAATTGTGATCAAGTGGAAATTGTTTCATTTCATTTTTCGGTTAAGTGACAATGGAAAGGTTTCAAATTGGTTGAGCAGAATAAAATATAGATTTCTATACTACCTTTTCATTCCTCAAGCATTGATCAATGTTCGAAAAAATGGCAAATACAAAATGGAGAGACCACTCCCAGACGTCAACACTCGCTGTCTCGCTTGAGTGCCTACTTCAAAAGCAGATTTAAAAGTTCAGTAAGCACACTCGAAACATAAACAATTAAAAAATATATATAAAGTCAAAATATGCCGTAAGAATTTTGAACTTTTTCATGAGTTCGAAACAAATTTTGAGACATTCAAGTGCAACCTTAACGACAAAGGAGTAAAATTCAATGCAATGGGACCAATGCAAATGTGCAAAATACACATCCGTTGCTGGTTGAGGTAAAGAATGCAAAGAGTCATTTCGCTATAACATAGCTGCATGTAGGCATATACCTTTAATTGCCCAAACTTTCGATAGTACGCACAACCAGTTGGCATTTCTCATCGTTATGTGCGGCGATGCTGCAAGGCTGCCAACCTAAAGGTTCCGAGGGGTGTTTGGGTGGAGTGCAAAACTTTTTCAAGTGCAAATTGCAGTTGCACAGCCACTTCTACATGCCACTCTATGCGTTTGCTGTTCTCTGCCGAAAAGTGTGCTATGCTGCACAAAAGTGCTGCACTTCAACTTCCACAGAAATGTGCAACGCAGAGCTTGAAAAGTTCGCTTAAACAACGGCATGTCTATGGGGTTTGGGAAATTGTTATGGATGAACTGCAGCTAACAGCAGACTTGAGCAAATCATAAACTATTCGCACAAAGATTGTTGCCTGGAGCAAAGCACTCGTTGCACGCAACTTAGGCAAGTGGAAGTGTCGAATATTGGTGTGATAGCAGTTTGCTGTTTGCTGCATGGCAGTAACAAACAGTTTTCGTTCTAGCAAGTAGTCAAACGGGTTTTACACTCGATTTGTTGGAAGTCGCGTAGAAAATATTGATTCGAATTTGCTTGAGAGAAACACAGTTTCATGAAGACTTGAATTTTAGCCAACACAAAAGATATCAGGACACTTCTAGTTATGTGAGACATTAAAATTGTGACTTAAAGTTTAAAAATAAAAAACTTACTTGCTTTGCGGCGAAAATATTGTTCCAAACCTCACATAATTAGTATGCAGACGAAATTTTCTCTTTCTGTTAGCTTTATAAAAAAGTTTAAAGTATTACAGCGCCAAAAAGGTAAAAAAAATAATATGCCAAAGTAATGAAAAAACTTGATTTCATTTAGACGCTTTGCCTAGTTTTCGTTGCACTCTTAACCGAGCCGGTTTGAACTAAAAACCCACAAACACAAATTATTCTTGTACACATACATATATATACAGGTCATATACATATTATACTACAAGTACATAAGAGCATGAAAGAGCAAGCCACAAGCAGGATTACTGAAAATCGCTTTGTATTTTTGGTAAAAGTTGATTTGTTATTCATAGCTTACATATATACATACATATATATGTATGAGTAATTTTAAAAGCTTCAGAAACTTTATTTTATTTAGCATATATTTATATGCTGTTCTCTTAGTAGCAGTCTTTGTGTGAGACTAATTACACAAGCACTTGCAAATATCGTATATGTATGTAAGGCAACACAAGCCTTCTTCCCTGCAGGAAAGTACGATTTCTCTTTGTGAGCAGTTCAGAAGTATGAAAATTTTATCAATTTCGGACCAACTGGTCGAATAGTCATGTTGAGAATATGAAACTGCAGACAATGTGTGAATGAATGAAGACGACTGAAACTTGAAGGTTGCTTTGCGTTACTAAAAAGAAAATATATAAAGAAACAATGCATATATGTACATATATTGAAATAAACAAGACACATTTTCATGTTTTGCTATACAAATATGATCTCATAATATGGGCTTGCCAATGATTAAAAAAATGTTCTTATAACAGGTCAGTTGAAAAGTCCACGTCCTACCATAGCAAAACACATTTTTTTGAAAAAATTCGTATCTTTAATTCAACATAGTTTCCCTCAAGGGTGATACACTGACTATAGCGGCCCTCGAACTTTTCGAAACCATTTTTGTAGTACGATTTGTCTTTTGCTTCAAAATAAGCTTCAGTATCGGCGACCACCTGTTCATAGGACGTACATTTCTTTTCGTCGAGCATTCTTCTGAGATCTGAGAACAGGAAATAGTCACTGGGGTCAGATCTCGAGAATATGTGGAGGATGTGGAATCAATTTGAAGCGCAATTCATGGATTTTTGTTATCGTTTTCACTGACTTGAGACACGGCTTGCTGAAGCAGCACTTTCTTTTTTTTCAAATGCGACCGTTTTTCGGCGACTTCGTTGGTATGTAATAGTCACTGTTGATGATCCTTTTTAAAGTTAGTCAATACAAATTATTCCCTACGCATTCCAAAATACAGACGCCATAACCTTGGTTGTTGACTGTTGCGTTTTTCCACGCTTTGGAGTGAGTTCGTCGTGTACACTCCACTCGGATGACTGGATGGAGCCCTGTTTACACATGATGAAACTGCTCCAAAACGCGTTCCATCTAATCATCCGACAGAATTTCCTAGTGGAGTGAAATTATGGAACCCTGTTTCATCCTTATTGATTGTTTGACCACGCCACGTTCATAAAAGACAACATTGAGCAGTAGTTTGGTTTTTGAAGCGCCATTCGTTACATTGTCGGTTTTCGACGTTAAATGTATTCATAAAGTCGTACTGTACTATTTATAACGTATCTGATGAATGCAGGACCCTCAGCAACTTTGTCAAGCATCTCTGGTTGAGCAATAAAGACTCTTCGTAACCAAAGCTGTAACACAAATGTGTTAAGTCGATCCGATGGAGATGTTGAGATACTCTTCCATCTCTCTGATGCCAGCCCGACGATTTTCAAGCACTGTTTATTTAACACTTTCATTGTTATCGTCATTAACCGAGTTGGATAGACGACTAGCATGAGATAAGACAAGTTTTTGATGACATCAATTCCTTCATCGAACTCAAATACTTGTGGTCGTGATTAAGTATATTCCTAAATACATACGTCGTCATTAACAGAGTTGGATGGCAAGTTTCCGATAACTTCACGACCTTCACTGAATTCTTTGTGCAACTCAAATCCGTCGTGAAAAGTAGACTCCTAAAAACACTTCTTTAACATTTTAAATAATTTCGTAAACGAGATTTTATTGGAAACACAAAATTTCCAGCAAGCTCTCTCTCAAGTTCTCTTTTTCCATGGTAAAAATCGACTTACAAACACGTCTTAATTGTCATATGGAGATAAAAATTTGCATGAATATAAAAACGGTTGTACCAGTCTACGAAAAAATGTTTACCGATGCGCTTTGCAAGCGCGGTTTAAATGGACCAGTCCGGGTCAAATTTGATCAGTTGGTTTTTTGAATTTGCTACTGGAAATATAAGATTCCGTGTTAGTTTTAAAAGTTAACAAGTTAATTGTGACCCAGTACTTTCATTTTCTGCAAAATTGAAAGATATTTTTTTTCAATTCACAAAGTAAATCATGTTTGAGCGCTTGCAAATAGAACATTTTACTGGACTTTTATAGTTATACATACATACATGCACTTAGTAAAGTTTCTACCAATAAAATGTGCAACTATGTACATATGTACATATATTTGTGCCGGTCCATGCATCGTAAATTTTCACCCGAGGATGCTGCAATTTTGCAATTCTCGCGCGTTCCGCACAATGCGGAATCTTAAGTAGAATTTTAATGCGTTGCTTAAGGCGCGTGCAAATTTTCACATCCATCTCATTCGGTCAGCTAGGCGGATGGCTGGGCAGACTGACGTCACGCCAAGCGGCGAATGGACTATTATTCCGTCAGCCACTCTTCCGGCATTGCTTCCAAAAAGAAAACGCGAAATAGTCAGAAAGTATTCTACACTTCGCCGCACGTCTTACCGATATAGGTATGCCAAAGGGCGCCAAATGTACTGAAGTGCTTTAGTGCAAAAAAAAGTAAGCTTGTCTATGTCTTTTCAACTTCCCCTTTAGATTTGTTTGTCTGTGAGTCTGTTGCTATTGGTAGGTTGCTGTGAGCCGTCTCTCGAAACGGATTGCCTCGTCCATTATTTACAAGATCTGTCGCTCCGTCGCTGTTTGGTATACATTCATTTTACTTTTCCTTCTGTCAGCATTGCATTCGCTTGGTTGCAAGTGGCTGAGTCTGCTGCTGCTGCTATCGGTGTGATTATTCGATTGTCAGAAGATTTGATTTGGATTTTTATGCCAGCAATTGCAGCTTGCAAGCAAAAAATCGGCAGCCCTAGCCATCTACTTGCTGCGAAGGCGTCTGCTGTTCTTGCCATTCGCCATTGCAATCGTTGTAGTTGCGTTTTTGTAGCCTCTCATTTGACGTCTTTTCTTCTCCACATTGTGTGGCCCGTTTCGTCTGCAATTGCCTTATTTTCAAGTGCTTGTACTTGATGTCGTTCGCTGTTATTTATTATTATTTCATTCGTCTACGACTATCCTGTTCAGTTGTTGCGCAGTTTTCTGCAATTTTCTGCAATTTTAATTGAAATTCAAAATAACTCCAATCTTAGTTTTTGTTGCCAATGCACTCGGCTGCTGCATTTCTTAGTCGATTGTTAGTAAATTGTTCACCACTGTCTTTGATCAAGTTCTGTGTATAGTAATTGTTGTGATTGCCTCTCGTTTTGTTTGACTTCTCACGCTATTTACGGTTTGTTTATGTCTGGCGGCACCGTTGGCTTGGTGGCTGGCTGTCGCAGTTGCCAATTGCCTTGCATTTGTCCCGCAGCGTATTTGCCTTATTGGATTCTGAGTTGTTGGAAAAGTTGAAAGTAATTAGAATTGCAATTACTTCCAAATGGGCTTACATTGTTTCCGATGTTATTCTTAATTTCAAGCAATTGCATTTCTTGACTAATATATGTTTTGTCGCGAGCTTCTCAGAATAATGTAGATATGTATTATGTGGAGAGTGTGTAAAACTGGCTTTCTTCGTCATTACTTACGTGGAAAACGCTACGCGGATATAGCCGAGTTAACAACAGCGCGCCAGTCGTTTCTTCTTTTCGCAATTTGGCGCCAATTCAAGATACCAAGTGCAGCCAGGCTCTATCTCTGTTTCCTCGGCTGGGTATTACGTCGAATACTTTCAGAGCTGAAGTGTTTTCATCCAAACGGACGATATGACCTAGCCAACGTAGCCGCTGTCTCCTAATTCGCTAAACTATTTCAATGTCGTCGGATGACTCGTACAGCTCATTGTTCCATTGAATGAGATATCCGAGGCTGTTGTTTCGTTTTCATTGGGGCGATGGTTCACCTTCTCACTTTAGCACGCCTTCAAACGGTTGTTCTTTTTGGATACCCAGAGGAATGGCACTCAAAGAACTTTTCTCGCTGGCGTGAGCTTCTGTACATGACTCTGTCCTCCCAAAAACAGGCTTTACTTAAGTATTTTTAAGCGAACCCTCCGTTCATACTAATGTATTATTTTCGGGGCATTGCCATAATAAGTAATACATGGAGATATTTGCAGGACTGTTATATTGAAATTGTTGTGTGAGCCACTGACATTTTATAAATTCTACTCTGTTTTACCAAGTTGTATCTAAATATGTATGCTAATGAAAGTCAGACCAATGAATTTTATCTCATAAAGATATTTTTCGATGCACTGTTCTCTATGTTCTCTAAAATACTTTATGACCCGGACTGACAAAAAAAAACCTAAGTTTTGTATTCAATGCCCTCGGTGAATTTTGGCTCATGTTTTCAAAGGCATTGACTAGATTGTTTCGACGTCATATTCATAAACCTACATCTAGTCACGAGTAATAACGCCTTTGAAGTATCTAGCGTCTTCACCTAAATATCACTTTTGCGGCCTCTACTCGGTGTCGTTTTTGCAAAAATTTCAGATCTCAGATTTGGTAAAAGTCTAGCATTGACATGCTTTATACCCAAAACATTAACCA
Source organism: Bactrocera dorsalis (assembly GCF_023373825.1). Lineage (NCBI taxonomy): Eukaryota > Metazoa > Arthropoda > Insecta > Diptera > Tephritidae > Bactrocera > Bactrocera dorsalis. The sequence goes on along the minus strand of NC_064304.1, from coordinate 97,589,228 downwards.
AAATGTGTCCAGTCGATCCATAAGGGAGATTGAGATACTCTGCTATCTCCTTGATGTTCACACGACGATTTTCAAGCACTGTTTCTTTAACTTTTTCTTAGTTATCGTCATTAATAGAGTTATATGGACGACACGCATGAGGCAAGCTTTTGATGACTTCGCGACCATCACTGAATGCTTTGTGTCACTCAAGTATTTGTGTTCGTAATATAGTAGACTTGCCAAATAAGTCCTTTAATATTTTCAACGATTCGTAGTCATGATTTCAGTGGAAAGGTAAAACATCAAGCATACTCAGTGTTAATTTTTTTCGTTGGCAAAAATCGAAAATCAAACTTTTCACTTCGCAAGCAAACAGTTGTCAAACTCACGCTAACACTAATTGATATGGGGAGATAAAACTACACACGAATAAAAAAGTTGTTGCACCATTCTCAGAAAAAATTTTGAACCATGCGGTTTGCAAACGTAGTTTAATTAAAAAGGTTCGGCTCAAATTTGGTCTGAATTCTAAACGCAATTGTCAATTTTGAGTTCTTTAACAACACCTTATTAGGCAACTGCATAGCTTATAAACTTGTAGGAAAGGTATTAATTATTTTAATGAAGAATAGGTCGAGAATCATGACTGCATCGAGCTCAGCAATCACTAAGTACGAGCATGAAATCCTATACAAAAATGTGTTATCCTAAGCTTTCAATCTTCTTTTATGCAAATTAATTTTTTAAATTGTTCTATATTTTTATTTGCAGATTATCTACCTGTTAAATACATAATTAAAGTTGAAAATTGGTAAGTAAGTGTTCGTCAAATTTTTATGTAATGTGAAAAAGCTATCTACATAGATTGTGACAAAAAAGTACCCGGAAATTGAAAATAAAACCCAAAATATTTAATTATTCAATTCAATATTTATTTATTTTGTCGCCTTATGCAAAATATTTTTCCAGTCTTCGAAACCCTTTTCATTAACACTTTCTGGGATGGCCTTCGACTCCTTCAGCGAATTTCGTTTTATCTCTTCGATTGACTGACAACGGGTGCCACGGAATGCAATTACAGTTTCGGAAACAAGAAAAAATCACACGGAGCCAAATCTAGGGAATATGGTGGTTGATTGATGGCATTCATTGCATTTTGGCTTTAAGTTCGGTCACAATCGTGGCCCGATGCGATGGTGCATTATCATCGTGTAAAATCCATGAGTTGATCTTCCACAATTCCGGTCTTTTTCGACGAAAGCTCTAACGCAATACGACCAAATGGAATTCATTATTGACTGTCTACCCCTCCAAAGCAAATTAGTGATACACTAAACCACGATTATCGAAAAAAACAATGAGCACCACATTGATTTTTGAGCGGCTTTGGCGTGGTTTTTTTCCGTGCAATCCGATGATTGTTTGCATGTAAACTTATAAACTCATGCCTCATCGGCTATAATGTACTCAATGAATTTGAGACCAGAATTCGCATGATCAAGCAATCTCAAAGAGACCTGTTTACGGTACTCTTTTTAAAAAACTTCAGCTTTATTAAACGAAATATCCAAAAAAATCATGCGAACGGAATCGGGGGTGATGTTGAGCTCTCTTGCCATCTCTCTAACACTTGCCTGATCATTTTCAAGTACCATGTCCTTCACTTTTTTTATATTTTCCTCAGTTCAAGAGGTCGAAGGTCGTCTAGAACACGGTATGTCTTCAACGATCCCTCGAACGTCTTTGGAGGTTTTGTACCATTTTTAAATACCATTTACCCGAGGAATTTAACTACAATTTCCGGGAGCTTTTTTGTCAAAATGCGACATACATATTTTCCAACCGTTATACACTGTAGGATGATGGACAGATAACTTAAATTCGATGCGATGCTTCTCTGTCTAAATAATCTCTTATCAAATAGCTTTGATATTCAGAATTTTGATGACGGTTTGCTGAATAGTTAATTTTGTCAAATTTATTTTTTACTCTTTTTTGCTTTTATGGCCATAAACATCCAAGCAGTACATCAACCATAAAGAGAAACTTTATAAAAGCTACCTTATCTTGTGTCACTCCGTCGCTTAATAGCAGCAGCAGTTCGTCTTCATTCACACCGTCATTAAAGTGACTTCCTGATTTTCTTGGCTGCCTGAAGAGCGACCATTACAAATTGAAAGCGTTGATGAACAAGCAACAACTGCAAATATTTATTTTTAAATTGGAATAAGGCATTATTTTTATTAAAATACGAGTCTCTGGCTAATTTTGCAAATTAAACTTCATTCCGGCTGCCAAGTGGCTAAAAATATGAAAAAGTAGCGTTGATTTGGGGAGGCAATAGGCTGACAGGAACGATCGCCGCGTGGCAGACAACCAGAGCTAATACATATAGTATGTATATATAATTATATATTTGAAGAAGATGTATGTACATTGTATATGTTCACTATACTGTTACAAAGAATAGCTGAAAACTTAACTTAAAAGATGCGCATTGCAGATAATGTCAGCGTTCCCATGAAATAGGAGAATATTTTCGTGAGAAGGAAATATATGTATACATATGTATATGTATGTAAAAATCTAGGAGTAGTTTAATCTATAGATGGTTTCGATACCCACCAGTGTAGTATGGGCAGACGTCGCTTATTTTTAGTGTTAATGATAATTACGAGCTCACTCACGCGATAATGATAAAAATGTCTTCTGATAATGAAGATGTTGCTATTGCGCTGTGATCATGGGTTCTGCTAGATGACTTTCTCGCTCCGTATATTTTATGGCGTCAAGTGCGTGCGGCTGCCTGCTGCCTGCTGCCATTACTCAAGTTGACATTATTTTTACGCCATTTGACACAAGAACTCATTAACAACACTTGGTGGAGTTGCTCTTGCACAAGCAGACAAAGTGACAACAACAACAAGAGCAACATTTAGTTTATGATGCGACGGTCTCGTTGCCGGGTTAAAAAGATTTATGTCACAGAGCACATACATACACACAAACATATCTATGTGGCACATAAGTACATACTTAAGTACATGATGTGGCAAGCAACATACAATTGCAGACGCAACAGTTAGATGGTGGTACGAGTAGAAGGCATATGCCACCCGAATCCGAGTACATTTTAGTATATGCATCTAAAATGCTTATAAAATTAGAAACAACAGATTAAGCAAAAGTGAGGTTATTTTCTACAACAAAATAGTTTTATGCTCACTTTAAACTGTACTTATGTTTGTATGTTGTACTCTTAAGGTCTTATATGCAATCGCAAGTCAGAGAAAAAACACATTTTAGGGGAATTCTTTTTTTGAAGAGGCGGTTTATTTCATATCTGAAAATAGTAAGATACAAAAAAATCGTTGACTTAGTTATAAAAAATTTGAATTCTCTTGATCTTAGGGATCATCATGGGAGTGGGGTAATTCGTAGATATGATATAAGGCCAACGGGAAGTTGTATAAGCGCTAAGAGCGCTACAAAAGAGAAATTCTTTATTCCATTATATATCGAACTTTTTCCGAAGATTTTCAAGCATAAATCGGCCGATACTGCTACAGTTTTTCGTTCGATATTCGTACGAAGTTTGTTGGCATAGATCATAGACTTGACGTAGCCCCACAGGAAATATTCTAACGGCGTCAAATAGCGCGACGGAGACGGCCAATTGACAGGGCCATTTCATGAGATAACACGTTCATCAAACTTGGTCTTCAATAAATCGATTGTAACAATCGCTGTGTGGCTTGTGGCACTGTCCTGTTGGAACGACATATAGTCCAAGTTCATATCACCCAATTCGGGCCAAAAATATTCGGTTATCATTGAGCGGTAGTGATTCCCATTCAGTGTAAAACGTCGGTCTTCATCATCATGGAAGGAGTACGGCTCAATGACGACGCCGATCCATAAATTGAACCAAACTGTAATATTTTCGGGATACAATGGTGACTCATGGATTACATGTGGATTTTGCTTATTGACGAAGCCATTCAGCCAGAAATGAGCCTCATCGCTGAAGATGATTTTTCGATGAAAATCCGGATCATTTTCAAATTTTTGCTCAGGCCAATTCACGAATATACGATGATTCTGGTGCTCAAGCGGCTCCAGTTCTTGCGAAAATTTGATCTTGTAAAGATGTAGGCCAAGATCTTTTCGGAAAATCCCCACAACGAAGTCACAGAGATGCCCAACGCTTGTTAAAGATGTGTGAGAGACTGCAGCAATATTCTCGACACTACGGGCACTTGTTTGTCTCACTGGCAGGGGAACATTTTGTACTGTGCCTGTGGATTCAAATTTGTCCGCTCAATTGTTGATTTGACAGGACTATTATGATCACCATAAATTGGACTTAGCGCTCTTAAAGTTGAGATCACTGACTCCGAATTTCCGTAGTAAATTTTAATAATTTTGAATCATTGCTGGATCGTATATCCTTCTATGATGAAATGGCAAACCTTAATGAATAGACACGCCAAAAGAGCGGGAAAAATATGGCATTGCTTGCTGTCTCTATCGGTGTACTTTTGAAGCGTCACTTTTGAAAAACCCGTTGTGTACATTAAGAAAAAAATAAAAAAACTCAATGTTTTGAAAATGCTCACTGCGTATAACCCCTTAAGTGAACAAAACTATCATACTCTGTAGAAAAATGCTTCCAGAGTATAAAAATTAATTTTTTTGAAATTCGAAAGTTTTTTTTTTTGATTTTAGCGCTATTTGCATCCGCTCAATTATTTTTGCACAATCAGATATTGAATTATTGTGCAGTATAAGAAGCTAAAAAATAACTCTGTCAAATCATTGTGCCACTTTACGTCACTAGCTGACCATCACGACAGCTGTTGCACACACAAATAACTCGTTATTTAAAAAGTCTCTACTAGTACAGACTTTTTTTGTATTTTTGTAAATATATATAGTTTGTTTGTATTTTAGTAAATATATAGTATGCAAGAGAGCTTTCACTTACTGTTCACTGATACTTACCGAAGCGTAATTCCCAAATTATACATTTTCTCCACTCTTAATTTTTCTATTTTTGACGACTGCAACAGCACCGAATAGCAGCTTGCAAAGGCTTTCCATATACGTCAAATGTACATATGTACATGAATTCATATACATAGATATATATGTTTGTATACACGTTGCCAAAAGCCAACTCAATCCTCGCATCTGACAGAAGCGCCTGCCTGCCAACAGTCGCCTTTAACAATAATTGAGGCGTGTAATTATCGGCAAATTTATGTAGTCCATACTTAAGAGTTAACTTATGCAAGCGTGTTTATATATAATATTGTATATAGTGTACTAAAAGATCTATTTAGTTTGCCGAAATTTGAGTTCCGAAATATTTTTCTTCTGCCGTCTGCAGCCGCAAATGTGCTTTCTGCGCTTTCATTTCTTTGTAGTTGTTCATTAATTTTAGAATTGTTGCTTTATGACAACGCCGCTGCACTTAATTGTTTTTGTTTTTCTTGTTTATGAAAATTAAAAATAAAATCCTTACAAATAAATAGCGCATGTGGCACGTTGATGGCGTTTATTTTCTTTGCGGCCTTCCCAGCGCTCCCGTTTCCCACCAAACAACAAAAAATGTCTAAATTAAATAAATGAAATACAAAATGTGCAACAGCGATGGTTTTTGGCTGTCGCACAAATTACGCGCCGACGTTGTCTGATTCCGTTGCAGGCTGCCCGTGACGTTTGGCATATACAAATATACTCGTACATAGGCACAGACTATATGTGCATTGAGCTTTTCATTGGAAACTGCTGTACCCATGCAATCAACAAGAATTAACCTATACCATAAATTGCCTTTAATGGCTGTATTAAGTCAGCGTAAACATACATACATATGTAAAACATAAACTACTTCCCCCCCTAATTAGGAGCTTTTTCATTGAAGATTTTCGGCTTTAGAAGAAAAACATTTAAAAATGCTTTTTAACTAATCCCTCAGAAATATTCACATCGTTTTGTATACAAATGCTTGTGCATTTAATTCCTTCTGAAACAGGTCTGTAGTAATTAGATTCTACTGTTTGGTAAAACTTTTTAATTTAAATTCCGCAAAATACCATTCTTCCAAATATTTTTTTTGTTCTAGGTTGGTTTGACTGTCAGTAATACACATCTGTACCAAATGTCACATCAAAATAATCATTCGTGTTAAATAGACGCTTGTCTTTCTGAAGTAACATTCGGCGATTTTTATGATGAGTGAAATTATTCAGCAAAGAAGTTCGATTAAATTTTGTCTGCGAAATCAAATTTCTGGTGTCGAAACGTTCAGAATGTGGGAATAATTGTATGTCATGATAATTGTTTGTCATGAGCAAGAGTTTTTGTTTGGTAAAATTATTGAAAGAGCGTCGAGAACGGGTTGACGACGAATCAAGTCACGGCGGTCATCTGATGATCTGAAAGGAATTGGTGCTTGTGAATCAACATTTAACAGTTAGATATCTTACTGACATCGTTAGAATATCAGAAGAATCAGTGAAAATCATTTCGAAAGATCATTTGGAGTTAAAAGTGAAATCACTATCGGTTCCAATATCACAAATTTTTTTCGAGAAATAGCGTAGAATATCCGGAAACCTATTGTTACTGTCGTTGAGTCTTGGATCTATGCTTACGACACGGAAACAGACGATGAATGGGCCGTATATTGTCTGCAAAGGTGAGCCGAAGGCCAAAAACCACGTCAAAGCAGTTCAAAAATCCGGGTTATGTTGACAGTTTTCGTTGGTAAACGAGGTGTGGTGCACTGCAAATATTTTTTGACCGGCCAAACTGTCAACAGGGAATACTATTTGAGTGTTATGCGTCGTTTGCGCGAGGATATTTGTAATAAGAGGTTGACAACTCTTGGTTTTTGCCCCGCGACAATGTATTGATTCTTCGCGAATTTTTGCCAAATTTTCAATCCACATCGTGCCTCAACCACCGTGTTCACCTGTTTTGTCTCCCGGAGATTTCTGGTTATCCAGCATACTCAAACGACCACTCCGGGAAACCGTTTTGAGTCAATTGAAGACATTAAAAGAAAAAGAAAGAACATTGGGTCTAGTGTAATGATGTCAAGGAAGATTTCTTTGAGGGGGGCGACATAGATTTCGAAGAATAAATTAAGAATTTTAAAGTTATGAAGAAAGTCTTACTACTTTTTGCCCATTGCAGTACATTCAAATGTAAAACCTCAGTTTTAACAACAGTGTCGTCACAGTACTTAGCATACTTATATGTATGTATTTACATATGTATAGCAGTGTGGCTTAAAAATCGAATATTTTTTCACTTGATTCTCTGAAAAATAGGTTCTTTGACACCTCTACGAAAATCTCTCCAAGTATGAGCTCTTAATTGTAACGGGAAAGTCCACCAATTTACGGTATTTTTTCTTATTATCAGATAGAAAAATTCAAATCTACAAGAAAAGACCGATTTTTCAGTAAACCTAACCGAGATATTAACGGTTGCAGTTTGATTTTTTAAGGCAAATCTTTTTTTCTTATGAATTTAGAAATTTATATTTGGAAAAAATTTTCAGTGATGGCTAAGAACATATTTTTTAGAGTACTATGTGGAAAAAAGTGTTCTTTTTTTTACCCAACCTAATGTATAGTACCCATATGAGGTTCTCTCTTCACTTCATCCCACTTTAAATCATTATTTATTCAAAAGCAAAAGGTCGACTCGCCATGTGTATGTGCGCCCCACATAATTTTACCAATGACATTTCAAAAAAAATTAAATTAATATTGCAAAGCTTTCCATATTATCGCCCGTCCCATATATGACAGCACAAGGGCGTGTTCATATTATCTATTAAAGCAAATTTGTCTTCGCACGTAATTTTTCGTTTATCAATTTTTGTCTAATTCAATTGCGCTTTAACACCCACCACTGCGCCTTGCTTTCATCTTTTCTTAGTTCATTTGTATAATTTGAATTTTGAATAATTTAATTATACAATATATATTGTGATTGTTAACGGTTAGTCTGCCTCCACAGTTCAAGAAACTCGTTAAACGGATAAATTACTTTTAAGTGTGTATGAACGAAGTAAAGGTGGATTTTAGGTTTATTGGCGTTAAAAAGGCATAGTATGTAGGTACATACAGTGTCGGACAAAAAAATAGCAACAGTCCTTGTTACAAACAAAAACCCATAAAAAACTTCTCTCTCAGCCAGTGAAAATTTCAAGTAGATTGGGGTATGAATATTTTTCCACAATTCTTCCTGGTTTTTCGACCTAACGCTTTCCATCTCTTCTTTTACAATTCTCTACAAGTGCTCTATTGGAGCATATACATATATTGATAATATCCACTGTAAATATTAACTTAATCTTTAATATTAGTTTTGCCACTTAATATGACTTGTGCTATTACGCACACATTGTTCCATATAATTTCATTGTATTTTCAATCAGTTAATGTGCTTTTAATCTTACTTTTTGCACTTTTCTCTCTTTTAATTGGATTAAGTTGTAATGCAGTAATCTGAGTAGATGCTATTAAGTACAAAAAGCTTTTTGCTGCCGTAAGCTGGTTGACATTGTATGGGAATATACATAAGTGCATAAGCATCCATACTTAGTAATGGAGCTTTCGAGCAGCATATCAATATTGAATTATAGCTTTCCGAAACATACCCAAAACCAATTAATTGAATAAATCAAAAAATATCGAAGGTTTGATATTAAATTTTTACAATTTATACTTTTAACTCTTACTTCGCAAATTATCAGGGGTGTTAAAGTATAGTATACCAACAAACTTACGAATGCGTGTACTATGCTAATTTCATTTTCAACTTGTCACCGCTACAAGCTTTCACTGCAGTCCTCCACGTAATGCAGTTATGTCATTATGTTGATTTTTGGCATTTAGTCTCACTAGATATGACATACGCAGCACCACCACAGCATGTTAACAATGTGTAGAAAACCCTGCGCTGCCCTAGTCATGTCGCCATTAGAGTTTTTAAGTTATGCACATGGCAGAGGAAGGATACAGCGAGTGTGCTAAATTTGTAGTCGCATGCAGGATATTTGTTGCATGTCGTCCAACTAACAGAGCAACTATGTGCTCCATCAATATACGATTTGTAAAATGAACATATGTGAGTGTTGGACAAGTATGACAGTGTCAGTGAAAACAGCAACTCTGGGTACTTGTTTCTGGGTCAACACTTGACAACACTCCTTTAACTACCACAACAAAGAGACATGCAACACAAAGTTAAAGCAACTAACTTTGCTCGTTCTGATTTATCACCCGTCACACTGAAATGTGTGCGAAAATATAAGTTTGTATGTTGTTGTATTTCAAAACGATTGTTGCTTGTTGGAGTTATGAATATGACTTCCGTATGACGCTCAATGCATATCCTGGAACGACGTGAGATTTTAAGTAATAAACGAGAAAAGACTGATGCATGAAATGCAAATTTTTAATAACGAAATTTGCATGGTCGGTTATAATTGAAAATATAATTTTTTTGCACTTTTTAGCTTGGCAAGTTTGTGAGATTACAACCATTAAAGCTGGTGTAATAATTGAGTTAAGATAGGAGAACTGAGGGAATTTAGTTTGTAGCTTTATGTGTCAAAAATCAGAAAATTGTGATGTCACAAATATGTGATTGAAGAAGGTTCGCTTACACAATATGTTTCTTCGGTTGAGGCTGAGATGTGTGGAAAAGGGTTCTTCTTCTTCTCCTTTCTCGGTGTAGACACCGCTTATGCGATCATAGCCGAGTTAACAACAGTGCGCTAGTGGTTTCTTCTTTTCGCAACGTGGCGCCAAGTGCAAATGCTAAGCGAAGCCAGGCCCTTCTCCACCTGGCCTCTCCAAAGGAGTGGATGTCTTCCTCTTCCTCTTCCTCTGCTCCCCCGCCGGGAATCACATCGTATACTTTCAGAGCTGGAGTGTTTTCGTCCATACGTACGATATGATCTAGTTAACGCAGCGCTGTCTCTTAATTCGCTGAACTATGCCAATGTCGTCGTATATTCGTTCCATCGAATACGATATTTGCCGTGGCCAACGCGCAAAGAACCATAAATCTTCCGCAGAACCTTTCTCTCGAAAACTTGTAATGTGGACTCATCAGATGTTGTCAGTGTCCATGCTTCTTCACCATATAGAAGGACGGGAATAATGAGTGACTTATAGAGTTTGGTCTTCCTTCGTCTAAAGAGAACTTTACTTCTCAACTGCCTACTCAGTCCGAAGTAGCACTTGTTGGCTAGAGTCTTAAAAAAGATTGTGCCATCATATCTTCTCCAGCAGTAGATTGAAGAAGTTTCACGATAAGCAGTCGACTTTTCTGAAACCTCGTTTGGTATAGTACGTCTCGGAGAGTTCCTTCCCGATCCTGACGGTGCTTTTGGTATTGATTAACGCTAGTTTCCACAGCCGTATTCGTTTTCCAGGGATACCAAATTCGGACATCACGGCATAAGGCATCTCCTTTTTATCGTGTCAAAAGCAGCTTTGAAACCGACGATCAGGTGGTGTGTGCCAATCCCCAATCCCCAAATTTCCAAGATTCGCCGCATGATGAATATCAGGTCAGTTGTTTATTTTCCAGGCCGAAAGCCTAGTTTGTTGACGGTGAGCTTAAATCTTTCTCACAATACGCTCGATAGAACCGTATATGCGATGTTGAGGAGACTTATCCCACGGTAATTAGCGCAGGTTATGGGGTCTCCCTTTTTGTAGATTGGGCAGAGTACACTTCGTTCGACCATATTCTTCAAAGAAGCTGATGCATGCATGCTCTTTATCAGTTTTTCGCCGCCGTGTTTGAATAGCTCGGCCGGCAATCTATCTACTGACCTGTAATTGCTATTCGAACTTCTTCATGGTCGGGCATTGGAATGTCCGCTCCCTCGTCTAAGATTGGCGAATCGCATTCAACATCTCCTGGTGTTATTCTAACACTGTCATTTAGCAGGTTGGAGAAGCGTTCCCTACATAATTTTGGTATCATCATATGCAATGTTGTCAGGCATCAGTCACTAGATCACTTATGGGTGATTTTTGTTTGTCCGATTGATTTTAGATGAACCTGCACGGATTAGTGATGGTCTTTGCAAGAAGCTTCGGTTGGAATTGGATCAACACATTTTCTTATTGCTTTAAAAATTATAATTTTTTTCAAACTTCTGTCAAGTCAAGTTGAAACTAGTCATGAGCGAAGTAGCGATTTTTTAGTTTCAGTGAAAAGAGTGATTGCGATTTTTAAATCACTGTGATTTTTTATAGCTATTGCGATCGCTACTTTTCTTAATAACAGGTATTTTAAGTAGTTCAAACCTGCAATTAAGCTAAAACAAAAATATATAATCTGAAATAAAAGGAATTATTTTTAATGCAATACCTTAAAATTTCCATAAATTAAAACAGCAAGTTATTCAACAAAATTCAATAAACATGAATTTTTTATTTATTAATACTTATTAATATTAATAATAGACATGAAAATAAATGCTCAAATTAAAAAAATAGTATTTATTTCAAATTGCACAGGTTCAAATTAATTGATTTTCAAAAATAAACAGTTATATGTAGATTGAAAATAAAATTAACATAATTCAAATTATTAGATTAAGTCAAAGTAATTAATTAAGAAAAAGTAAAAACTTAGCTCACACACACACATTAAATTTAAATTTAAAAAATACAAGTTAAAAAACTATTACTGATTCGCATTTAAAAAAATCAACATTTTTGTTTTTTCATCGTCCAATCGCATTCTTCTTTCACTCAAAATAAGTCCGGCTTGAGAAAAAAGCCGTTCGCAGGGAACCGATGACGCTAAACATCCTAATTTTATCCGAGCTATGGGAGACAGATATGGATATTTATATTTGTTGTGCTGCCACCATTTGAAGGGGTCCCCATTCCGAGCAATTACTGCCTCTTCCAAATAACGTTGAACCTCGATAATGGCTCTTGAATTGCAAGTACCTCGCGGCTTGTTTGACGCAATATTGGAGTCTATATAGCTCCATATTGAAAACTCTGAGGTTTCTACTTGTGGTTCTTGGGGTTCATTTGCTTGGGCTTCTTGAATTATTCTACCTACATCTGCAATGATTCGGTTTTTATACATGTCGGCTATTGTGGGGTCAGAAAAGGCGAAATTTTTGAAACGAGGATCCAAGAATGATGCCATGCCTAGAGTGTTGCTCCTTTCGGTATTTCCTAATCTTTCATTTATACCATTTAGTAATTCAAAAGTCACTGCTTTTACAGGATCTACATAAGTATTGGCTTTTGCCCACCTAGTAAACACGCTTTTGAGACCATTTACAATAGGAATAACCATTGATCCGGTGCAATATTTTTGGCCGCTTATTTCTTTTGTGGTATACTCGAAAGGTTTTAAAACAGTTAGTAAATCCTTTAACAACAACCATTCCTCAGGATTAATTCGGGGTAATTCCTTATTTATGAGAGCGACAGTACTTTTAACAGCATCTTCCACTTTTACAAAACGTTCAATCATGTAAAAAGTAGAATTCCACCGAGTTTCAACGCTTTGAATTAGTTTCAAAGGTTCGGTACCAGCATTGCGTTGAAAACTCATAAATTTTTCATTTGTGGATGTACTTTTTCTGAAATGAGCGACAATTTGTTTTACTTTTTGTAAAACAGTATTAACGTCATGGCCACTTATACTTGCTTTAACAATTAAATTTAAAGTATGCGCAAAACAGCCGAAGTGGCGTAATTTGAGCTCATTTTGTAAGGCACTCTTTATATTATTCGCGTTATCAGATACTGCAAATATTATGTTATCAAATACCCCCCACTCAGTTGTGACATTTTGTATTTGCTCGGCTAAGTTTTTGGTAGTATGTGTCTCACTCATTGGACAGCAATCCAATAAAATATTGTTAAATTCAAAATTTTCACTAACAAAATGTAGTGTAATTGCAATGTAACTCACTGTATTGCGAGATGTCCAACAATCGGTTGTAATGCAGAATTTAACACCATTCGCCACTTTTAGTTTCATTTTTTCGACACATGCTTCATATAATGCCGGAATTATTGTTCTTGATACTACATGCCGACTGGGTAGTTCATATGCAGGATTTAGCGCTTTAACGAATTGGACAAATCCGCTGTCCTCGACAATGCTGAAAGGTTGTAAGTCCTTAATGAAGAGCATTGGCAACGCATCATCTATTTCCTTTTTTGCCTTTGCAGAAATCTTCATATTGCATATCCCGGCAGTTATTTTAGACTGGCGCAGAACAGGCTCTGAAACTATATTTAAATCTCTTAACTGAAATCCGAAGTAAAGATGTTATGTTTTACCGTATTGTACATTTGTTTCCGTAACTTCATGTTGTGCATCTGGATTTTCCGTTTGTTTACTTCCTATTTTTTGCACGGTCGCTGCTCCTGGAAGTTCCACTGTTGGATGCCGATTTTGCATATGCTTTTTTAAATTCGTATGCGACGTTTTATAGGATATTTCTTTTTTACAAATTTTGCATTTTGCATGAGTTTCATTAATTGCATCGAAAAATTGCCACATTTCACTACGTTTTTTATTTATTTTAAAAGACATTTTCACAATATTTCATAAATTTAAAAAAATTCGAATTCAAAATATTTGTAATAAGCATTCGTTCAACGGAATTAAGTAATACGCAATACACTTATATATTCACAGTGAAAAAGTATTCAAAATCAAAATTTCTACTTCGAACACCAAAAAAAATCACGACATGCAATAGCTAGTGCCAATTGTAAATCTCATTCACAGTGAAATATTGGTTAGAAGAAAAATCACCAATCACTGATATTTTGAGCTAACAATAGCAGTGACTATAAGCGATTTTTCAATCACAGTGATAAAATCACCGGTAGTGAAATATCGCTCATCACTAGTTGAAACCATGTTTAATGCTGTTATGTATAGCTTAAGAGACCTGCTTTTAAAATCGATTTGGTTTCTCAGGAAGATAGCCTTCTGGAAATAAAAATTTCAAATCAAGTAAAGTTTTTTTTTCCATAGTGACAAACTGAAAAAATTTTAAATCAACAAAATTTTTATTTATAGTGACAAACTCACAATCGTCGACTCAAAACTAAACCAACTTATGTCTGGCAAGGAAACACAGTTTTTATCCAACGAGACGTAGCTATGAATAAACCCGTTAATTGAGGACATTTGTAAATGCTTCACATTAAATTTTAAAATGCAATAAATTTAATCTGGTTTGTTGACTTTTACCGTTGACATAATTTCTATGTCATTTGGCGACACAAAATTTGTTCCACTTTGAAAGCGCCACAAAGCCATTCGCGTTTCCTCTTTCATTTCTTTTTTTATACTCTTTCTATGGTTATACTCGCAAATATGTTTGTACCAAGCAAAGCTGTCACTAAAGAACGTTGAACTTTCGATTACCTTTGCTAACAGTGGCGAAATATTGCTCTGCACTCGGCACTAACTGACTTGTACTATATACATATGTATGTACGGATAAGTATAGAGGTATGTTCCTACATAAATACACAATGGTGCAATTAACAATTAACCTACAAAAGGAAATGTTGAAATATTTACATTTTGCTCATGCAATAGTCCTACCACCCGAACCACCTTTTTTCTACAGCTTAGCACTTGCATATTAAAAAGTCATGGTCCACTTATAGACTGAGCTCGTGCACAGTGAGTCACGTGCTCGTCTCGCACACCCCAACTAATTGAGGGCAATTTGTAAGCGGTAAATGGGCTACTTATACATATGAGACCACGGATTTGTTAGGGGACGTAGAAGGTGTGTCTATCACCCATGTTACGCTGTAGGAGAATTCAGTTGCATGTTGCAAGAACGCAAAAAAAAACTAACTGTAACATATTTGCACGAATATTAGAAAGCATACAAATTTGTGTCTCTGTAACTGTGCTGCTTTGTGCCATTTTTTATTTATTTTATTTTATTTTTCCTTTTAATTTTTTTTGCTTTTAAATTTGTTGGTGTGTAGCATTTTTGGTAATATTTAGAAAGCAGAAAAAAATAGAAATTTTGAAATTTTCCGCAACCGCAATCACAGTCAAATGCAGCAAAGCCAGCCAGCTGTTGCCACTGCTGCCTTTGGGGTAAGTGAATCTGGCATGTCTTCCAAGTTGGCATTGCATGCCGCGGGTGGAATCGACAACCGCTAGCGAGCTAGCAAGTAAAAAGCAAAAGCGCATTATTATTAAATTTGAAGGCGAGCATTTGTCGCTAAAACAATATTTTAGGGAGAAAACTCAAAAAGTTTCTACAGAAATACTCATTAAAATTTAGAGAGAAAGCCATAGATTATTTTAAATTTTTTTGGGGTATTTGGCTTAGTTAAGTGTGAAATTTCGAAAAATTCGATTCTATATTTTATTTTTGTATATTTCGATAGTCTATGCCCTTTCAAAGTATTCCCATTAAGTTTCTAGAGTCTCTTCTATCGAGTGCAAATAAGAATTTTGTGTACTTCCGATCTAACGTTTTGCACATGTCTTTGGAGTTTTGCACCTCATTCTATCGAGTTTTGATTTTCTTTACCACATGCTTCCGTCGTATAGACAATGCAGGGCTTTCCTAAAGTTTATCACGTTTTTGGATGTTAGCCGTACACAATTTTTGCCAATCTCGTCCACTATTTCATTGCCCTTGATGCCTTTGTGACCTGACACCCAGTAGAAGTGATGTTGCTTACTTCTGGCAGTACTTTCCACTGCCGATATGCGATACGAGGTTACTGCGTAAATTGCTGCTTGGTTGTCTACGTAGATGTTGACTCTGGAACATTGCCTGCAGGTGCATTAGAGTTCAGTTCCGCTGCTTTCGCAATAGCAAAGACCTCAACTTGAAATATACTGCAGTGGCCCGGCAACTTACAAGGGTGCCTTATGCCTAACTCTTGCAACAACTCCATCGTCCATTTTCGACCCATCCGTATAGATATATAGAGTGTTGAACGATCCAACATACCTTTACGTCAGCCATCTTTTTCTATACTTTCATTCTTTCCCAGTTGAAAAGTGGGATCATGTAGTCGGTGCTCGCACAACTGACATTACTCACCGAGCTATGCCCGAAGGTACTATATGTAAATTCTTCTGTAGCCAGTAGTCGTCCCGCCGATTTTGTTGCGCAATTTTCAGCGAAGATGTCTATAGGTGGCAGGTTTACAACCAGTTCAAGATCCGCCGTTGGTGTTGTTCTTAAAGTTTTCTTTTCTGTATGGTTCATCCACGGAGAAACCGAAATCACTGAAGCAGAGTTAATTTCCGTGTGCCAGACGATAACATGTGACATGATAGCCATTGTGTTAAATATAATATATTTTTAACTTCCAGAACTCACGTTGTTAGGCATTTGTGATAGGCTCAAAGCTCTCCTTAGTTCTTTTGTAGGGTGATCTATTATATAGGAGCTTAAGCTAACACAACGGACCGGCGTTCGATCGATCGACCTCTTACCCTAACCTAACCTAGGCTGTCTTAGATCGGTATGAGCCATGTGAAAGCTTTATCAAATATTGGGTTCTACAGATTCATTTCTGTCATTGCTCACCTAGGGGCATTGAAAGGAAATCGATACGAAACGAAGATGTTATATTTCCAAAGGCACTAGATTGTTTATTTCTATATAATCTTATATATATATGTAGCAATAGTTATACGCGAAGGCAAAAATGAGTTCGTTATGGAATTTTGTCTTACCATGCTGACAATTCCGATGATGGCATGAACATTTTCTTTCTGTTGGTAAACTAACAAGGCAAATTTCGAGCCAGTAGCCAAATAACTATTGCGAGGAAGTGAAGGCAACTCTTTAGATGATTTTATAAGTATGCATTCACACTATTTTGAATGGATATTCATTCCAGCCAACTAGGGCAATTTTCTACCAAAATTCCAGTACTAAAGCAATTTCAATTTATTTTCTTCAATCAATTTTATATTTGCTTTGCTTTTTGTTGTAAATCCTCAAATTCTACGCATTGCACTAGTTCGATTTCCCTCTTTTCAAACTTTAGCTGTTATATATTTAAATTGCTGCGCTCGGTTACCAATGACAATTCATGGTAAAAGAAATAAGCAAAAAATAGTTTCGATCATTCAATATTCATCAACTGCGCACCTCCCAATAAAAAGAGATAAATATTTCGAAGCGTCGAATGAAGCAGCAAAAATGCAATATTTAATAGAGAATTGGATAAAAAATTTGCACAAAAAATCTGTGCAATTTTTGGCATTTTGCCAGAGCACAAAAATCTTCTTTTCAGCAATTTGTTTCAGTCTAGCAAAAAAAAGTCATTCGGCGACTATTGATTACACTTTTAATTGAAGCAAAATCATATGGGAGCCTCATGAAAAGCCCTATAATACTTTTTGCACTTTTTCGCAATTCGCTTCTCACCCTCAGTTGCCAAAAAGATTACCGGCTGCAATTCGTTGGCTCGTTGGCAGCTGCAACAAAAGGTCAAGTTCGTCGAATTTCTCCAAAATCTCAACGAAATTGGAAGGCTTAGCAACCCAGCAACTAAATAAATAATGCCATAAAATGCATATAAAAACTATACAAAGAGTGAGATTGAAGAGCACAAAACGTAGCAAATATATGAGTGGAAGCAGTTGGTATTATTAAAGTAAGCGCTTGTAGGGGTAAATGCTTTTTGTTCGGGTCGATTTAGCTATTGATTTTAAGTTTTAACCCCTTGAAGTGTTGCGTTGGCATTTTGGAGTGCAATTGTCGAAATAATGTTTATAGTTCTAACTGACTGTTTCTATGCTGGATCCAGAGCATTATTTAGCTTTGAATAAAGTATATTTTTACTTTTTTTTATTTCCATGAGATATGGCTGGCAATAACGAAAATGCATTCAAAAATTCGAAATTTGAGTTTAGATCGGTTTTGAGATCTAACGTGGCGAAACGATGCGGTAGTGGAATACTGCTCCTTTCTGCTTAAAACTCTCTTCAATTATGTTGAAAAGGACTTGGCTAAATTCGATGTTTGTTATTAATCTTAAATTGCGAAGCAAAAATATTTGAGATCCCACATTGGACTCGACCAGTCAATACGGGTGATTTCAATACTAGTTGCCGGAGAAAAAAAAATTGTGCATCGCGGGTTAAGAACTGCAAACACAAGTAACTCCTCCAAACATATCTCTTATTTTTTTTTTCATATTGCGTATTTTTTTTCTTATTTTCATTGTTCGTTCATCGCGCTTCGGTGTGGCATCTTCAGCTTGCAATTTTCGAAATGTTTACCACGTAGCCGCATGCGTGCCGCAAGTGTTGCTATGGTGCCGCGCTGCTGCTTATCGATGTGCTTGCGTACGGGCATGTCTTGCATTCTTCTTCTAGCATTTTTGCGCTTCTTATCGTTGTTGCATTGCATTGATGCTTTGTTGATACCGACCGCGCCTCCGTCCTCAACTACTTGACCGACCGCAACAAGAGTCGCTCACCTTGGACTAAATTTTAACTTTTTTGCGCATACATAAGTATATAATGCATAATATGTACATACTTGTACATATATATAAGTATGCCCTGTTGGAAAACAACATATGTTTATTCTTCTGATATATTTTTATGAAGATCAATTTTCAATGCTCTTAGAAAACGGGAAGAAAATTACTAAATATTCCATCTTAATAGCCATCATACTTTGTATATGCTCTTTTGACCTTTTAAAAATAAGATAAGAATAAGAACGGCAAAAATTTGAAAATTTAAACGACACTCTTTAAGGGGTAAAACCCTCTCGAGCCCTGCCACATATCTCAGAGTTATACTAGATAAAACAGTAAGCTCGAGAGAATACATTAATATACACGTTTCCAAAAAAAAAATTATAAATGTTAGGGTGTGTAAGCAAGCAATAACTAGACTCTCTAGTTAGTACAATTAACATCATCTGGCTAGCTCGTAATATAGGAATATAAAGAAATGAAGGGGCAGACGACCTGGCTCACTTGGGGGAAACCGGCGACATAATTCCCCTAAGCTGCGCCAGGATATTCAACTCCTTCAACGGTTGTTTGAGGCAATAGACTGAATAGTTCCTACTTCTAGGCAAAGGGGAGCTTAAAAACATTGTAGGGGTCATCACAGTATGGCGGAATGCTGATCATACGCGAAGGATGATAAGAGACTGGAATATTATATACGAGAATTCTCAGCCATCAACCATATGAGACAAGACATATTCCACGGCTCTCAATGCTCTAACTTAAGGGACATTGGGCGGCTGGGATGGAAAACAATCAGAATTTTTTAACATATTCACCGAGTTGGTCAGTTAAATTTTCCATATCATTTCTGATGTGAAAATGGTGTTAATACAAATGTTGTGAGTCATTTAATATCAACAACCCAGCTAGCTTTTTTCATACAACTAAAAATCATCCTTTCCCCTTCCTTTTTGCGACCTCCTTTCCTTTCATTTTTATTATTGTATCGGGTTTTGCAATCGATTTCATCTTACTATGATTTTTTTTTTACTTTAAAATTGTCTACCCTGGCATTTTCTGCAGGGTAGCGTTCACGTTGGGTATGGAGAAAAGGTTTGCAGAACGGCCTGGGTGTGAATGGAGGCGATGAATGCTTGGAAGTATGTACGTACAAGTATGTGCTTGTATGACTGCTGATGTGCTTTTCTTATATACATATTTTTAATTATTTTTTGCTGTTTTTGTTAAGTTTTGCATTTTTCCTATTCTTAATTTGTTCATTTTTAAATTATTGTTAGAAAAAGTGTACTTCTTATGCTATAATATACAATTATTGTATTAATGACTCGTAAACAGTATTTTTTTAAGGGTTAGGTTAGGTTAGATGAGGTTGGATGGTTGATCTCTCAGTATCGCCGCAGGATTACACTTAAATTGTTATGTACATGTATCGGCAAAAACGCCTTAAACCTATCAGAATTCCGCTATTTCACTTGGATGTCCAAATGTATGAGATTCGAGATGTTTTTGCCTTGATTCATCAAAAGCGAAATATTCATAGAGGAAGTGTTGATTCTATCTCATATTTTTTCCAGACTTACTGCATGAATCTCGATCGGATAACGTCCAGTTATAACTCCTACCACCATTGAAAGGTGTACCTTGCTGAAAATGAAGGATTCCCTGGACCTCTTACGATTTGCCCTCGATCAGAAGTACCTTGCGACTGCACAGCTGCTTATACTCGACTAGAGCTTGCCGCTTTGGTCTGAGGCCCAACAGTCTAGTAGTCTAGTAGTGTACCACAAGAAGCCAACAGACCTCATGCTCATTGTCCTACCAAGCTCAATAGCCTTACAGATTCCTGCATGACCGCTATGGCTAGGCACCCAAACGAATCCAATCATAAAATAACTTGAAATTCTCTTACTAGTCTTGAGCGCCCAGCCAGCGAATTAATATCGCGGTCCTACTATCGGAGTGGATAGTCACCACTCTGAAGCAGACTGCGCTCCGTAGTTCTATTACAACCTGTAGTAATAAAAGGCAAACGGTGCGGTACTTGCTCTTTCCCCGATGTTGGATTGCCACGTAAGCTTCCTGTTTAGGATGAGCCCTAGATACTTAACACCGCCAGCAGGCCGAAGACGCGTTCTCCTGTTAATGGTAGATACGCCTGAATTTTTGTATTGTATTGTAAAGTTCCTCATTACGGGACTAAATTAAGTACTACAAATGACCGGTAGACTTATTTCTAAGTTGATTACGAAAATTAATATGTAAAAAAAAGGTATGAAAGTTTGAATATCCGTAGTTGTGCGCCGCAGTGTTACCTTTTGCTTGACCCTTTATTTGTACAATCTTGCCGTGCCTGTAGGCAAAGCGTCGATTCATCAAACTGTAGGTGAATCAGCACTTTCGGCAGCTGAAATCGGATTAACGCAAAGCGCTAAAGGTGAAGCTTCAGCCTGTACAAAAAAAACCAACCAGTGATACGAGCACACCCGTGATATCTCAGAAAAAAAAAAGAAAAGAAAACTGCCAAAAGGCCACAAAATATTTGCACATGTGAACCGCGTCAAATTACCGGACGGGTATGAATGCTGCTGACGCTTAATACTTTTATGTATATCTACATACCATATATTGAATGTACTCGTATGGTATGATATATTTATATACGTATGTATATCGTCTCCTAAAATTCAAAATAACGTAACATCCCTTTTCATAAGTTTACAGTCGAAGACAAAACGATGTAATATAAACCACTAATTTTGAAATAAAATTTTGGTTATACATAGTTATAGTTTTGGTTATTAAATGGTTATATATTGGTTATCACACACTTATCTATAAAAATGAAATGTGAGTTTTGGTCATAGGTCATAAAATGGTTATATATTGGTTATTATATCTGACAGCGATTTTCTTTTTTTTTGATGATACGCTGTTTTGTATTTTAGGTGACGATATGTACCATATATAAATCTTGTCGGTCTTAAGTCAAATTCTCTATAGCTCTAACATATAATATTTTGATATTCAAGGGATATTAAATTAAGTTATTTTGGTGTATATTGATGCCTACCGAACTGACTTGATATTTGAAGCAATATTTTAATAACATATTATTTTCAAATATTTAATAAAAAATTTAAAATATTTTATTTTAATATCTTATTATTTTAAACACATTTTATACAATTTTTTAAATAATTTTAAATTTTATTCTGTAAAGGGTATACAAGTTAATAGTTTCAATGTTTAGCTTAGTTGTGGTCAGCTAGTTTTTGCTGCTCAATGGGCTGCTTTGCTGAAAAGGCATTTGTAGTGCGTAAAACGGAAGCCAGATTAGTTACACGATAAAATATCAATTGACACTTATCTGATATTTACGTATTGCGACCAAGATTACTTCGATATCTTGCGAAATCTGTGTCGCTTGTGGTTTGAGCTGCGCCACTTCAAGCTTTTGTCGCTTTAATACCAGCAAAAGCACACATAAACCTTTCGTGTTTTTGCTCAATGTCGTTATTTGTTGTGCTTACTGCAACACCGTTCTCACATTCCTGCCATTTTTTGCTCTGAAGCACCGCACAATTTTTTGTATTTGTCACCTTGTTGGTTGGTCAGCGTCTGATAGTCAAGTTTCAGCGTTCATTTGCATAGCAATCTTATAAGAAAATGCAAACTCTATTCTGACATAGGTATACATATTAATTCATGCTGTTGCATATATAGTATATACATACTATATATATGGAAGAGTTGTGTAGCATATTTCTTAGAATTATTGAAATTGCAAACAAGCTACCTGTTGATTGTGCTTTTTGTATTGAAAATTTTTGGATTGCTGCAAAATTTTTTACGTCAAAGCATTTGGTGTGTTGTCTAGTGTCGAGTTTAAAAATTTAGATTTTAGTCACTGTGCAACACTGTTGCACACGGATTATAATCTTGTCCCATTTAATGGTTTTGTAAGAAACTACTGAAGGTGCGGCAAATCTAACTAAACTAAATGCGCTAAAGATATAAAATTTTACACCCGAAATGTTATGAGAGGGCTTTTTAATGTTAAATTTGAACGATGGGCATGGCACCGCCCAGATATAAGTAAAAAGACCAACTCAAATTATTTCAACGAAATTTGGGAGATAATAAAGGGTGATTTTTTAAGAGCTTGATAACTTTTTTAAAAAAAAAAACGCATAAAATTTGCAAAACCTCATCGGTTCTTTATTTGAAACGTTAGATTGGTTCATGACATTTACTTTTTGAAGATAATTTCATTTAAATGTTGACCGCGGCTGCGTCTTAGGTGGTCCATTCGGAAAGTCCAATTTTGGGCAACTTTTTCGAGCATTTCGGCCGGAATAGCCCGAATTTCTTCGGAAATGTTGTCTTCCAAAGCTGGAATAGTTGCTGGCTTATTTCTGTAGACTTTAGACTTGACGTAGCCCCACAAAAAATAGTCTAAAGGCGTTAAATCGCATGATCTTGGTGGCCAACTTACGGGTCCATTTCTTGAGATGAATTGTTGTCCGAAGTTTTCCCTCAAAATGGCCATAGAATCGCGAGCTGTGTGGCATGTAGCGCCATCTTGTTGAAACCACATGTCAACCAAGTTCAGTTCTTCCATTTTTGGCAACAAAAAGTTTGTTAGCATCGAACGATAGCGATCGCCATTCACCGTAACGTTGCGTCCAACAGCATCTTTGAAAAAATACGGTCCAATGATTCCACCAGCGTACAAACCACACCAAACAGTGCATTTTTCGGGATGCATGGGCAGTTCTTGAACGGCTTCTGGTTGCTCTTCACCCCAAATGCGGCAATTTTGCTTATTTACGTAGCCATTCAACCAGAAATGAGCCTCATCGCTGAACAAAATTTGTCGATAAAACACATTTCGAACCGAACACTGATTTTGGTAATAAAATTCAATGATTTGCAAGCGTTGCTCGTTAGTAAGTCTATTCATGATGAAATGTCAAGGCATACTGAGCATCTTTCTCTTTGACACCATGTCTGAAATCCCACGTGATCTGTCAAATACTAATGCATGAAAATCCTAACCTCAAAAAAATCACCCGTTATTATCCTGATCCTTCTACATTTCAGTGAAAATTAGCGAAATCGGACAAAATCCACGCTTGCATTTCATATAACACAAAAATTTCCAAATCGGACTAAAAACCATTCAAGGACCCAGATATCGAATATGTGGATCCAGGTACCTATTGCGAAAATATCGGCCAATCTGAATTGTTTTCCCATAATATATAGTATGCCTGTATGTCAAAAATGGGTAAAATTAGATTAATAATTCCCTTAGCTTCCATATGCCAAATATCCAATATACCCAAACTTCCTTATACTACATACATTGTGCAGAGTACCCAAAAATGGTAAAAAAAATAATTAATTATTCATCGAAATTTATTTTGTCGCCTTCCTCGAAACACCTTTCATTAGCACTTTTTGGGCGCGTGTTCAGCACCTTCAGCGAATTTTGTTTTGTCTCTTCGATCGACTGAAAACGGGTTTCATTCCGATGATTTTTGACTTGTTTGCATGTCAAACTTATAAACCCATGTCTCTCTCCAAGAATGTGGAACCGGAATTAATATAATCAAGCATCAAAGAGACTTTTTTATGTTACTTTTTTTTGAAAAAAGTTCAGCTTTATCGGGACGCGTCGAGCAAGAACGCGCTTCGTACTCAAAATATTCACCAAAATCCTTCGAACGGACTCGCGAGAGATGTCGAGCTATCTTGCCATCTCTCCAACACGTGCCTGACGATTTTCAAGCACCACATTCTTCACTTTTTTAATAATTTCATCAGTTGAAGAGGTCGAAGGTCGTCCAGAACGAGGCATGTCTTCAACGATCTCTCGTACGTCTTTGAAGAATTTGTACCACTTGTAAGCTTGTGTTTTTGGTAAAACTGAATCACCGAATGCCTTTTCCAATAGTCCCAACGGAATTTGGTTAGAAATATAAAATTTGAGACAAATTCGTTGTTCGATATTTTTATCCTGTCGGGGAATTTATTTACAATTTCCGGGTGTCTGTAATTTAAGCAAATTAAAGGGCTGACAGGTCGTATGAGTGATTTTTAATGAACATCATCTTTAAATTCATACATATTTATAAGTTGTGTTGTGTAGTTGTGTGTGATAAAACCAAAACCAGCAATATTTATGATGTTTTTTGCACACAAACAAATTGTTTATTGTTAAGACTAGATTTTATTAATGTGTTTATCGTTTATGTCACTTTAATGTCTGTAGGACAAACATAAATTAATTTAATTTTAATAATTTAGTTGTGAATGTCTGACACAGATATTTTTGTTTAAATTATATTTCACGTGTTGGCATTATTCATGTTTTTCTTGGAAGTACGTTACAATGAAATAACGTAGACATTCTTCCATCTGTTGTATGAGTGGAAGAGTTCCGGCGATTTCAAGTTGTGTCGCTCTTCATTTCTAATTTAATTTCGGCTTCGCGAATAAATATTTCCTTAGCTAGTAGTTGTAATATGAGCGGTATCTAAACAAATTTCGAGGCGAAGTCACGAATAGAAGAATAGTGTGCTCGTTTTCATGGGCGTATTATAATACTGTGATATTATATTGTATAATTAAGTTGTGTTTGCAGATCAACTTTTTCATTTCATCGGCAAATTGGCAAAAACTTCAGAACGTGGATAAGTTTCTGTTTTGTTTTGTAAAATAGTATGAGCTTCTGTATTAACGTGGGTAAAAAATATCGAGTATTTGTTTTTTGTTTGGTTCACTCTAAAAAATAGGTTTATATGGTCCTCTACGAAAAGCTATACATATATGTATGTAAGTATGAATTTTTAGTTGTAACGGAAAGGAATTTTACGGTTAAGTTACGAGATAACCTTCGCCAAAAATCAACGAAAAACAGAAATAATAAAAAAAAGAAATAAAAAAAAACAAGTTTCCCACAAAACTATGCATTTTGCAATTTAAAATTATTTTAATTTTTTCATTAAATTATAATAATTAAAGGATAAAAAAATGTGTCTTAAAATAATGAAACTTCAATCGTTAATATATTTTAAACGGTTAGGCTTACTAAAATTATTTTTATTTATTTATTATTATTTATTTTTTCTAGTAGTTGGAAGCGAGATTTTTGAAAATTTTGCTGTCTGATAATAAGAAAAAAATAAAAGCTATAATGCAGATAACATTCCCGCTACAATTAAGAGCTCATACTTGAAGCGACTTTCTTAGTGGTGACCAGTCTAAGAACATATTTTTCAAAGTACCAAACGAAAAAAATAAATATTTTGACCCACACTATTCAATGACAATTCCTATAACAACTCATACCGTCATACCGTGTGAAAATGGATGAATTTCCAGGCCCGCCCACATATAACGGTTTTGTTAAAAACTACTAAACGTGATATAAATCAATAAATAAATGCTTCAGAGACATAACACCCAAGAGGTTACACGAAGTCTTTATGGGAGCCGACGTCAAATATGGATAATGGGCGTTCGCCTATATTTACATGAAAATCTATATAGACCCGAGATTCTCGACCGATTTCAAGCAAATTTGGCATATGATATTATCCTGACATTCATAAGTCGAAATCGGACAAAAACTACGCCTATCTCTTATATCACAATTTTAAATTCCATCTGATTCTTTTACTTTCCAATATATATTTACATCAAAACCCAATGACAACAATGTATCTAGATAAAACTTAGCCCAAAATTTATCGAAACCAGACTATGACTCTTCAAGAACACAGATAACAAATTTGTGGGATCCAATGCGTTTGACACTTCCAATTGACTGTATTTCACATATATCGGCCAAGCAAGTTTAATATAAAGCTTTGCCTACATCATCGATTTGATTCATGAAGGTTACAAAAGTAGAAACTTTTGATTACACCCGAACTTAACTCTTCCTTACTTTTTTCCAAATTAAATTGCAAGTAAATTTGCCTTTAGCGCTAAAAAGTTTAATCTTTTTATCCAAAATGATTGAAGTACGCAGATGAATGTTCATTTCGTATGATTTGAGTGTTGGCGTTATTACTCGGTGTATTTGTCTGCGCACAGTGAAGCACGCGCACGCCATTGCTACCCACATGCGATGCCACGCCACACTTCACACGCTCAGCACCATGCGGCGACAGCTTGGCATTTAGCTGACTACAGGTGCGCCTAATCGCTTACTTACTGCTCAGGCTTGTTTAAGTACCAACTGAGCAGAGCCGTTCACCCGTGTAACCTCACTTCCTCTTGAACTTCCATACGTACAGTATACTATATATATATATGAACGCTTAAAGCCTGCACCTTATTGTTGTGAGTAGTTTTCGGCCAATTCTGCGGGCCACACCACGCGCCATTTGGCGCTAATAAAACATAACAGCCGGCTCATTTAGACACTCGCAAAAATCAGCAAAAAACACGGGAATACGCGCGAACGCGCCTCGTCGCACCGCCTGGGCCATCTCACGCCCCACTTGCCATATGGAGATTTATGGCGTGCATTTTGGAAACACTTTGTAGCCGTTTACTTTATTTAGCCAATTCATTTCGTTTTGTTTGTTTTTTTCTTCAGTTTTCAGTTATTTAGACATACACTGGTGTTTTGCTGAATGTTTGCCCTTGTTGTTGCCGACAGCGCTGCCGTTTTCGCTAGCGGTGGCCACTCAATTATTTTAGCACGAAAATTTGTTAAAATTCGACATGTATATGTATGGATACACATATGTACATATGTGTGTCCATGTGTTGATTGCCGCAGCTAAACTTGCGTGTTGTTCTTGTTCTAAGTTTTTGCTTGTGTGCTTATTGTTGTTATTCGGCGCACATAATTCAAAGTCAGCGCCTTGGCTGCTGCTGTCGCCGTCTTTTTGTGCGCTCTGATTTATTTTCCCTGCCCGGAATCGGCAAATAACTGCGCCAAGCGCACAGTGCCGTCGCACCGTCTGCATGCCTTACCGCACCGCCACTTGATGTACTGGCACATAAGTACTTTTGTATGGGGGACGGAGGGGGAAATCATTCAAGTTTCATGGCATGATTAATTCTAATAAAGTTTCCAATGCTGTCGCAGACAACGGCGCCGACGTCGGCAGCGATTTCTATTGTGGCCAAATTTGCGGTGTCTTGTGGTTGTCACTTTGTATGCACAAATTCAGCGCCTTTATATACTCGTATGCTTGCGTACGTACTATTTGAGCGGGACGATCAAGACACCAGTTGAATGCGAAAGTGTCGTAATTTGACGGATTAATAATGATTTGTGCTTTAATTGCTTTTGAGTTTATTTTGACACGCTTTGCGGCAACACAACGGGCGGCTGTATATTTACGCATTTTCTTTATTATATATGTATCTCGCTGTCTTGTTTAAGATTTTTAGTTTTTTTTGGGTGTGATTGTTTTATGCTATTTTCAATTTAGTGCGCATGCAGGATTTGGTGTTTGAGTCAAATAAATTGGCATTAGTGAAGCCTACTATTTAAGAAAAATAATAATATAAATAAAAAAAATTAAAGACCGGAAAAAACTTTGACTCAGACTGCACCGAAGCAATAATACCCTTCACAGTTGTAGTTTTTATAGCATAAAAGGGTACAAAAAGATCTTCATTTCGATTTTAATCATTTAGTTGGTATGGCAGCGATGTATAGTACATATAAACATTAATGGCATGATCTAAACAGTCTGTTCCGAGATTGTAGCGTTGCCTAAGTCAATAGTCTATGCCGAATTTCCTGATGATAATTTTTCATATAAAAAAGTTTTCAATATAAAACCTGATTTATGTCGAAATGTTTGTATGACAGCTTTATGAGATAAACGTCCGATCAACCCGGTTCCGACAAACGCACAGCTTCATGGGCAGAAATGGACGCGCAAAAAATTCCAGGTCAATATCTCAAAAACTAAGTGACTAGTCTCCATCTGGTCTTTCAAACGGAGTGGACCTTACTCTTCCTCTGCTTCCACAGGCGGGTACTGCGTCAAATACTTTCAGGGCTGAAGTGTTTTCGTCTATTCGGGCGACATGACCTAGCCAGCGTAGCCGCTGTCGTTTAAATCACTGAACTACTTCAATGTCGTCGTATATCTCGTTCAGCTCATCGTTTCATTAAATGCGGTATTCGCAAATAGACAAAGAACTATAAATCTACCGCAAAACTTTTCTATGTTGGATTTCGACATTGATCTGGCATTATTTTTGGTGTTAATACCGGTTTCAAGATGGACGAAATTGTCTACGACTTCGATGATGAGATATTTCGTCTTGCCCTCGGTCACTACTAGACCCATTTTCTTCGCTTCCTTATCCAGTCTGGGGAAAGCAGAACTAACGGGGCGGTTCTTGAGGACAGTGATATCAATATCATCAGCATTTGCCAGTAGCTGTACTTTCCTATAGATGATGGTACCTCCTCAGTTTAGTGTCATGTATACGGAGAACATGTGTTGACCGAACGCCTATGCTAAAATTGGTTTAAAAAATTTCGTTGTGGCAATTTCGATCTAGAGCATGTACATACACGTCTTGCAAAGACTCTTGAAGCCGATCTGGATGAAATAAAGTAGCTGGTCAATGCAAATCGTCGAACAACTCGAAAAATTGCTGAAGGATCAATTTTGACTTACGCGACCGTTCAAAAACACATGAAACGGTTAGAATTAATTTCGCAGCTTGACTTATGGGTTCTTCCTATTGTCACAGAACGAAATTTGCTTCGTCGTATTAACGGCTCTGATTTGCTTATCCATTGATGATCAATTTTTGAAGCACATTGTTACTGGCGACGAAAAGTGGTTGGCTTTCAAGAACCAAAGCGCTACAGATCATAGATTAAAAGGACAAACCAGCACAAAACACTTCGAGGGTCGATAATCACCAAAAAAATTACGTATATGTTTGATTGGATTTCAAAGGGAACGTTTATTTCAAGTTTTTGCCAGACAATATCAAGATTAATTTTGAAATGTTTTGTGATCAGCTGGAAAAATTGAGTGATGCACTCAAAGAGAAGAGAGAGGCCTTCGTTGAATGGGATGTGTCAACACACCCTTCATATAGTATGTATGTATATCAGATATTGATTATATGAAGTCTTAAGTTTTGTACGAAATCAGCTTGATGATGTTGTTGTTGCTTTTACATGTAATTTTTATTTTTTTGACATGAGAGCAGCGGGCCGAGGTGAGCGAGCAGAGAAATTACGAATTGAAGACATTTACTACTGAAGTCATAAATTCAAACCATGAAAATGATAAATTTGATTAAATCATAAATTAAAATATCACAAAATTGCATATAAAGACCCTCTAGTTGAATATCAGATTAAGAATATTATGACATATTAATACACGCGTGCCTCCAAAAAATAACTTTCCTACTGGGTATTCACTTTTCTATTCGTATACTTATATATAAATATTTTAATAAATTTTGTTCATTCAGCAAATTTGACTTTATGACAATGATTTACTATATTTTCTTTTTTTTACAGCTATAAATTGCTTTTTGAGTGTTCTTTAGAAGAAGAAGGAAACACGGAAATCTCTTTGAATTTAAAACATATCTACATATATACGGATGTGAAGCAGACAGATGTTCTAGAAAACCGTAAGTACTTTTTTATGTAAACATATAAATAAAAGTAAAAAAAAAAAGATATTGGAAACAATTTTCAAATTAGCTTCTAATAGACCAAGGAAATAACTAAAATAAAACTAAAAAAAAATATAAAAAAAAATCTTAGTAGGATGAAATCCATTCAAACATAAAATGACAAAAATAAAAAGAAAAGTTTACTATAGTAAACATAAATTTTTTTGACAAAATGCAATTTTTTTATTTAATCGAGTACTCCTTAAGGGTGATACACAGATTATAACGACCCTCTAACTTTTCGAAACAATTTTTGTACAATTTGTTCTTTGCTTCAAAATAGGCCCCAGTTTCGGCGATCACCGCTTCATTTGACGAAAATGTTTTCCCAGCGAGTACTCTTTTGAGATCTGAGAACAGGAAATCGTCGCTGGGGTCAGATCTAAAGAATATATGGAGGATGTGGAATCAATTCGAAGCCCAATTTATTGAATTATGTCACTGACCTGTGACACGGTGCATTAGCTTGGTGAAACAGCACTTTCTTTTTCTTCAAATGCGGTGTTTTGTCCTTCAAACAGTCCAATAAAGCTAAATACCATATATAATTGTCGCTGTTCTGGTTCTTCCTTTGTCAAGTTAGCTATTAAAAAGTATTCCAAGCGCTGCCACAAATTTGGGCCCCGGGCGCAACGTCTTGGGGGCGGCAAAACAATGTTCGACGGTATTCGAAAACTCCGATTTGGGAAAAAATTCCTGCGAATTGTGTAAAAAGTGTACAAGATATTGAGATGGGTATTTTCTATGGCTTTTAATAAGATGTCTCGTAAATTTACTATTAATTTCCTCAGAAACCGTATTGTGAGAATTTTAGAATTTTCAGAATTTGCGTGGCTTCTAGTTCCTAAATTTTATATACTTAATATCGAAGATATTTTGTAAAAATTCACTTTAGTTCGAACCACCTCATGAAACTTGTAGGTAGGTAGAAAAAAGGGTGCGGCAGAACATCCTTGGCCCCGGGCGCCCGAAGTTGTAGCTACGCCACTGGTCATCCAGAATTATTTTTTTGGGATTTTTTTGATGTTTTCGTAGGTAACTCGTCTGGGCGTCCATAGCGCCACGTCTAAACTTATTATAACAATCTTCCATAGTCGATTTTCTGGGGTAGTAACGGCAACCTCAACATTAAGTCAAGATTTTTCTTCAACAGTATTTTTTCGCTTGAAAAAACAATCTTTTATCTATTTGCGAAATTTCTTTTCAACTATTTTTTTCACAATAACAAAAGCTGCTTCATTCAAAATGACATAATAATAATGATTTGACAGCTGTCAAATTTATACACGCGCTGTTTGAAGTTTAGAGCTAAGTAAAAATTATATGAATTTAATCCTAGTAGGGCCATCTATGTGTCGGGCCGGGGATGTTATTTCAGGTTATGCAACCGATGGCATCCTATCTTTCTTTGTCTTAACACTCTTGATTATTTTCCTTTTCTGTAGGGAATTCGAAATGCTTTCTATTATTCAGCCGTAGCCACCGTGCATTAATTGAAATACGCTCTCTTCTGTATTTATTGTTGCATTATTTGAGACAATCTAAATTACTGATGACAGTATAATAACTTGCAACACTACCCACGTAGGTACTCGACCATACGATTGCAAGCGAGTGCAATGCATTGCCAACTATTTGCATAATTAATATAGACACTCCATTTAATGCATGGATTTGGACGTCTGTAAATGTGCAGTGAAAGGATGAAGAGAAGATGAGACGTAGAGTAAGAGTAATAGAAAATTCCAAAAGCACTTAAAGTGGCATAAATTAAAAACTCACACTTGATTCACAAAGCAACAGAGGGCAATAACTGTTAAAGACATATGTATGTACACAGATGATACAATCTCTTTTGTTTTAAATTTTTTTCTAAATTTTTTTATGGCTTTCAAGATTCGTGCTGATGTTGGCATGTGTGCTGAAATATTGCATAAAATGTAATCTAATTGAAATTCTAATCGAAACCGTCGAGGCGTTAATTTGTTGAGATAAACGTTTATCTGCAAGAAGCTCGTTTATCTTCAACCATCTACACTTTCTACTTTGATTCTTCAGAGCACATCGTCACAACTCTACAAATATACTTTTACAAATAGCTTAATGATTTTCAACTGCCCACTGCGACCACTGTCAGTCCATGTGCAATTGAGAAATTTAATGTAGTGCTTGCTGTGAGCGTTGATCTTCCTTCTTCTCGCATCATAACAAATTTAAAACGAGTCAGGACAATCGCAGACACGTCCCACG
This sequence comes from Bactrocera dorsalis, assembly GCF_023373825.1. Lineage (NCBI taxonomy): Eukaryota > Metazoa > Arthropoda > Insecta > Diptera > Tephritidae > Bactrocera > Bactrocera dorsalis. The sequence goes on along the minus strand of NC_064304.1, from coordinate 97,556,763 downwards.
GCTTCCCGTGCTTTGTACACCACATGCCAATGGTGTAAGCTTCTTTATTTGAGTTATAAAATATACCAACTAACTTTAATATTACACTTTGTGTGTCTTTACCGATGTTATCAGTGTTCTGTAAAATGAGACTCCGTCGAAGATTGAGATAAGCATTAATGCTGGAGAATGTTGCAAATGACACAAGTTGTGATTGCTAATAACGGCCAAAGCAGTATGCCCAGTAAACATACATTTACAATTATTTTAAATCTTATTCTTCGAAAATAAAATAAGATAAAAATGAGGATTATACCGCGACCTAAGGTCTATTGTGTCCTCTCCTAAGTGAGAGCGACTTGCACAGCCCCAGCATATTGATAAATCTCAATATAGTGCTGATTGCTATTGAGGCGATGTGATCTCTGTTATAGTATATATAGTCTGCTGGCCAATCAATTAGCAAGTGTTCTGGAGTTTCAGACTCCATGTCGCATATTATATAAATGCTTCTTGAGCTTACAATGGCCAGTGTAGAATGTGGCAAGTAGCCTAAGTTTGTCCCTTGGGAGATTGATTACATATTTAAATGCGCTGTGGTTGTAACCACCGATTAGCAACTTAACATGGCGCATGCCTTGGAGTTGTTGCCAATATCTCTCCTCCCTACTCCTTCTTCCTTTCGGAGCAGCTTCTTTGTGGACACCGTAATGAAGGGCTCAGGTCCTACCATGTTAGAGTATGCTGAGGCGCGGGCGAGCTCATCAGTCAGTTCCTTCCCGGCTATACCTTTTTGACCGGGCACACAGAAAAGGTGTAGTTCGTTCCTTTCCGATAGACTGCTCAGCCATTTTAAATACATACTTCAGCACCAGTGGCGGTTTGATCTCGTAGGCAGAGATCGCTTTTAGTGCCGCTTTACTGTCGCTAAGTATGGCTATACTTTCATTGCTATAGTTGCATTGAAAGTTTATCTCTACGCACCGACTTATGCTTGAAATATGCTCGGAAAACTTCCCGGAGGTATGACTTCTGCACTAATTCACTCCGACGTTTTCGTACTGTCGGTGTACGAGTATCACTTGATTTTACTATCCCTAAGCAGTAGCTCGAGAGTGGAATCATTCCATTCAGCCACTGCTCAAGGGGACCTTGAACTTCTTAGTGGAGTTTACTTTTTTGATAATGCTGTCTCTTGGAAGGCGGAACAATGGTATTTCACCACTTAAGTTCTTCATGCGCTGGAATGAGATTACCTACTTCTGCCAAACCCTTCTACTGTAATTTGAAGCAATGTGTGTTTGGCTACCTGACCGGTTACTAGATGAAGCTGTGTGAGTTCAAGCATGACTTCAAGTACTGCTGTCGGGCAGATGGCAGATTCGATAATTGAAGTCCTACCGAAGTCTGCAATGCTTTTGAGATCTAAGCCATGGCTCTATACGTGCTAATCGATCGTACGATCATGTACTACAACTAACTGATAATCCTTGGCATGCAGCCCCGAGGACTTACCAGCTAGTCGACTATTTCTGCAAATAATATCCGACAAATATAACCAAGAAGGTTTGGTGAAATTTTACTTTGCGGAGAAAAATTCTTACAAAAACGTTACTACCTCTGGAACTATTTTGCAACATTTTGCTTGAATTCGAAAGTTTTTGCTTGCTGTGTCAAAAGTTGCTTCTTAAGGCTGTATCTTCAGCGCATCCTACGCACTATCCGTAATATTGTAATGTAATGTACACAATAAAATAAATAGAAGTGAGAAAAGAAAATATAAAAGTATAAAACTGCTGAGTAGTCTTCGAAGGAATATATAAAAAGTTAAAAAGTTTAGTTGTATTTAACACACACAGACACAAGCCGTAGTAATACCAAACAACGGCGGTGGTTCAGAAGTTTTACATCAAGCCGAGCTGTCTGCGACAAGCGATTAAAGGTAGTTTGTTAATATCTTATGTCGATTGTAATCTGTGGAAATGCTTTGTATTCAGTTGGCGTTTGCAAAGTGTTTTTATTAGCTGCCAGTTTTAACACCTTGGCAATAATGAAAAATGTAGACCTTTTTGCTTAGCTCTAATTGACAATTACAGGTGTTATCGGCAATCTAATTTAAAGCGAAGCTGTCATTCTATTTGCTGTCACTTAAAATAAATATGCTTCTTTGTGCAGGTAAAATGAGTACGTGAAATGTTTTATAATGTTTTGTATTTAGTAAGTACACATATTTATTGCTTTGGTTTTAAACTGAGCTTGGTAAGGCGTTCATCGCTTGTCTTATATCGTGACATTTTGAAAATTCGGTTTTCGGTATATTTAGTGGCTTTTATAGAAATTTACGACTTAAAAGATTTCGAAAGTTCATACCATTTGACAAGTCGCATTTTTAGTTAGGCGGTTATAAGTAGCAAGCAAAGCTGCTGAATTTATCTACGTACTTCCAAAGACAATAACAATTGCCAATCAACTGTTAAATATAGGCTAGTCGAAAAAGTCTTTTCGTATTTTGTCAATAGATGTCGTTGCAACGTATATCTCCAGAGATATCAATCACATTGTGTCATATCATATAGTGTTGGAAAAGTGAGATTTTAAGCTTCATTCAACCAAAAAAAATTAAATTCGGGGAAGTTGAAAAAAAGTTACAGCTGTTCAAAAATGAGTGAAAATAATGAAGAAATTCGCTATATTTTGAAATTTTTGTATAAAAAAAGGGAAGAATGCAAGCAAGCCACCAATGAAATTTGTGAAGTTTACGGAGGCAATGCTATATCAGTTCGTGTAGCACAATAATGGTTCTCGCTTCCGTTCCGGAATTTTCGATGTGAAAGATGCTCCGCGCTCTGGTCGACCTATCGTTGAAAAAGTCGATGCAATTATTGTAAAGATTGACCGGAACCGACACATAAGGAGCCATGACATCGCTAAGGTACTTAACAATCATAATCAAACGGTTTTCACTTTTTAAAAAAGGTTGGTTGCAACAAGAAGCTCGATGTTTGGGTATCACATGAATTCTTTATGGAAAATTTAATGGACTGCATTAACATCTGCGATGCTTTGCTGAAACGAAATGAGATCGAACCATTTCTGAAGCCAATGGCAACAGGAGACGAAAAGTGGATCAAATACGACAATAATGTGCGAAAACGATCATGGTCCAAGCGTGGTGAAGCTCAACAAATGGTCGCAAAGATAGGATTGACGCCTCGAAAGGTTATGCTGAGTGTTTGGTGGGATTGAAAAGGAATCATACACTATAAGCAGCTCTACATTTTACTGTCAACAACTGATGAGATTAAAAAAAAAATCGGAAAAAATGTCCAGAACTCATCAACAGAAAGGGCTTTGTCTTCCATCAGAACAACGCTAGAACACACGGCAAAAACTGATGGACTTTGGCTGGGAAGTTTTGATGCATCCACCTTATAGCCCTGACCTTGCACCATCGGATTACCATTTGCTTCGTTCAATGCAGAACTCGCTTAATGGAGTAAAGTTGGCTTCAAGAAAAGCCTGTGAAAATTACTTGTCGCAGTTTTTCGCCGATAAAACAGAAAAGTTTTACACTGATGGAATAATGTCTCTAGCGAAAAAATGGCAAGAAGTGGTCGACCAATATGGTGCATATTTGGTTCATTAAATATGTATAAATATAATAAAATATAAAAAAATAAGTTGAAGTTAGATTAGGAATGGGAAAAGGCTTTTTCGACGTTTCTTTTAAATGTTACAAACAACGTCTTTTTGCTGTTCAGAGTACAAAAAGTGCTCGGATTTGCGTATTGTCGATATTAATCAGTGAAAACTATATTCAATCATTTAAAATAGCTCAGCTACTTAAATATTGAAGGTACACAAGCAAAGAATGGTTATTATATGAGTGATGATCAAATTTTACTAATATGCGCAAAGTGACCCAGTTTTTATATTTCGATTGACTTTTTCATATTCATCCCGATTGCCATTGACTGGCTAAGTGGGAGGTGGTGGGTGGGATATGTCTGCAATGACTCGCACAAGTTTAATAGTATTCGAAGTGACACACAATCCTTTAGATGAGTGCTATTAAAAATGAAGACAAGGACAAGTACAAAAAATAATTCAGTGAAATTGCCCATTACGAACAATCTTTATAACCGAACAAATTTCATGAACATAACGTTTTCATAAATATCATTTATTCAAAACAATCAACCGGATAACCGGATATAAGTATGTTCCAATGACCGGACACGAAACGGACCAGATTTCTTAAAATGTAGACGGAGGGAACCACTATGATGGTGGATGTCCGGTTATGAGGAATTTAACTGAATTTTATTTTGCGTATTTGGGGGTTAAGTGAATCTGGCAAACTCCCCACCTAAAAGTTAAGACTTTTACATTCTTTCCATCATAAGTGACGATCCGCGAAGAAGAGGACTTAGACTTGCAAGTAAAAATTATATTGTTCCACAGCAACCCAAAATTCTGTTTTCGATCTGCCCCTGCAGTAAACTACTACAACAAAAAATTATATAACATACTATTTCGTCCACCCTTTAAACTTAATCATCTGTCATATGTCATATTTATATACCACGCTATAACACATCCGAATACTATGCTCATACGAGTATATGCGTTAATTATAAATATTTTTCCTATTTAAAGCCTTTGTCTTTATTTATTTTAACCTTCACTGAAATAGCGACATGAATACTTCTCTACAAGTGCTTCAAGGACTAAGCTACTCACACACATTTAATAACTGGTGTTATCGCTTATTCTAGCACTGCTTTATGCCTGGAAAGAAGCGTGGGCGCCCAAACTATTGATTAACTACAATTTAGTTCAAGTTTGACGCACGCACAACCATGAACTTCTGTGACCTTTGGCGGTGTGTTGGTTTTCCTGTTTTTGTTTTCTTTCTTTTTTTTGGTGTTCGCAGGCTTTTAGAAAATAGCTCCATCGATTATCTACACGCATACATGCATATATTACACTTTAACGATTCCAAACGAAATAAAAATAATTAAATGACATTAAGCTGGAAAATTAAATAAGTAGTGGTTACAAGCATTCATGAAATTGAATATCTAAGAAAACAAATTTTTGATTACATACTTATAGAATTTGAATTCGTCTTCTTCTTCAGTCGTGATGCTTGTTTTTAAACTTTTCGCGGTTATGCCACGACCATACGGTGATATCTGATTATTAGACGATATCAACTTTGGTATGATAATACTTAGATGACTCATAAGGTATAAAGATGCATTTATTTAAAGTACTTATTAGAATACTCTTACGACGCTTACGACTTCACAGCCGTGTTTACAACAACGCGCCGGTCGTTTTTCCTTTTCGCTACTTGGCTCCAATTCTTCATCTTCCTTTTCCACCTGGTCTTTTCAACGGAGTATAGGTCTTCCTCTTTCTCTGCTTAGCCCGACGGGTACTACGTCGTATGCTCTTAGAGTTGGAGTGTTTTCATCCATTTGAACGCCAGAGTAGCTTCTTCTTCTTCTTTACTGGAGTAGACACCGGTTACGCGATTACAGAAGAGTTAACAACAGCGCTAGTCGTTTCTTCCATTCGCTACGTGGCGCCAATTGGATATTCCAAGCGAAGCCTTCCTTTTCCTCTGTTCCCCCGGCTGGTACTACGTCGTATGCTCTTAGAGTTGGAGTGTTTTCATCCATCCGGACAACATGACCTAGCCAGCGTAGCCGCTGTCTCTTAATTCGCTGAACTACATGTATGTCAATGTCGTCGTATATCACATACTGCTCATCTTTCCGCCGAATGCGATATTCGCCGGGGCTAATGCGGAAATTGCTATAAATCCTCTGCAGAACCTTTCTCTCGACTCATCAGATGTTGTCATCGTCCATGTCTCTGCAACATATAGCAGGACGTGAATAATGAGACCTGCTCTATTAAGCTCTGCAGCTCGAATTATTTTCTCCAGCAGCCGATAGAAGAAGTCGAACCATAGGGAGTCGCATTATTTGAAACCTTGTTTAGTATCGATGAGGTCGAAGAGGTCCTTCCCGTTTCTGACGGAACTTTTGGTATTGCTCAACGTCAGTTTACACAGGCTTATTAGTTTGTTTGCGGGAATACTGATTACAAATTCAGACATCTTCACATAAAGGCAGCTCCTTTTTGTGTTGTCAAAAGCAGGTTTGAAATCGATGCAGAGGTGGTGTGTGTAAATTGTCTTTTGATGGGTCGTTTCCATATTCTGTTCCTTATCAGCTCTTCGCCGCCGTATTGGAATATTTCTGTGGAGTAATAAATATCGAAGGGATCTTGTTTTTTGATATTCTCCATAAAAGTATTGATTGATTCAATATACCCCCAGGAAAACGAAAGACGTTAAATCACATCATCTTGGCGAACATTTGACTCCATTTTTTTTTCGAACGCCAAACTTTGCATGCAACGTGTCCATGTTTAGACCGGAAATACGAGGAGGCGCACCGTCTTATTGAAAATAGAGATCGTCCGCGTCGATTTCATTTAATTCCGGGAAAAAGTCCATCAAATCGTGTAAAACGCTTGAATTTCTTGCTTCATTTTGAAAGAAATAAGGCCCGATTAGGTTGCGATACCACAATCCACATCAAACGGTCAATTTTTTGGATGCAATTGCGTTTCCTAAACCACACGAGGATTTGACTCGCCGCCATAACGAGAATTTCGTTTGTTGAAAAAGCTATTAAGCCAGAAATGGGCCTCAACTCAAAATACCGTGTTTTGCGCGATGAGCTGTTACAGCAGCGACAGGAAGACGTAAATTTGCGGAACATTCTTGGAAAATTTCCAAGCGTTATAACAAACAAAATCCCGGCATCCCGTTTGGTAGACGCTGTATACTAAGGTACCAATTGCTACTCTAAAGTGAGTTCAAATTTTCAAACGGTCTTAGCAACAAACGACCGACGAACTCTTCAAATTGTGCGGTGATAAAAAAAATATGAAACAGAGACAACTTTGGAACACGTTGAACAAACACCAAAACTCAAAGTTAAGAGCAGCAAATTGAAGTCATCACAACTCATGAATTTCAGTAGAATTCACGCAACACCATTACGGCATTCGTAAGCAAACAACCAACATGCGTGCCTTTCTAAAAAAAATGCAAATACAAATGCACAACCATATCCACAATCAACGAAGTAGACCGACATCTTCTATGTAGAAGATGAGAAAAGGATATGTAGTTTTGTCCAGTAAAAAGACTGTATGAAGAAAATCATGAATGAAATCGGGGATTACTTGAAGATTTAGACGTTTTTTGGTAACGCCAGCACCGGCCATCTCCAGCAATGACAAGTTGTCTTTTCGAGCAGCAGGAAGACGTCGGAGTTTAGGCGGCAGTGACGCGACGCGTCTACACTATAAATATACATACATATACACATAAAGGAGAAAAAACTGAAAAGCTATATGTACAAGCGTGTTGGTAGACATGTCTGTCCACTATAATGCACTCTCGCAGCTTTGCAAACTCGAATTCGCGCTCGTCGACTTATAAGCGGAGAGTTCGCCAAATCTGGTTTCGCTTGTTTTTATTGATGCTGTTTCCTTTACCAAATTCAGGTTCCAGTATTCAACGTTGCCGTTGTTACACGCATACACAGATAGTAGAATATTGTTGGTTTCTTTACGGGCGCATGCGCACCTATGCCTCTTGCCAGCACTGCCTTTTACAGCGACTTCAGCTTCATTGTTAACGTAGGCTCCATGTCTTGTTTTTTCTTTGGTGCCGTTCGCGCCTTTTACTTTTTTGGCTCACTACTTCCGAAAATGTAAGAAAAAACGAAGTAAAAATGTTTTACCGATGCATTCACATGATCACATTCTTATTTTGTTCTTTTTGAGTTGCATAAAACTTGTTTTTGGCGCTCATGCGAGTGAAAAGTCCTTGCGGGACAATAAAGAACTGGAAACTTGTTTTTGACTCGAGTGTGTATGAGCGCACAACTCAAATGCGACTTTTGCGTCAAACATTATCCTTATTAGCCGTATGCAGCGCACTTTGAGTGTAATTGCGAACTGATTACATGGGTTTCTTCGGGTAAAAAACTGCCTTTTTTCAACAACTTTTTTCTCACATAAAAAATGAAATATTTTATTAGAATTTTTTTTTTGTTACAAACATACACTATTAACAAAGACATTTTGAAATTTTTGGACAAAATATTTTAAACTCGTCCATTGCGACGCCATTTCCGGTGACCCCTAGGAAAAAAGATGCGCCTGCGTTGACAGGATAACTTCTTACAGGATCATCTAAATTGTAAAAATACGTGTTTTAGTTAAAATCTTAACTTAGAACTTCGACGAAGGAAAAAAACTGGAAATTGGATTTTTGGCAGACCTATTTTAGAAAAAATTAAAATTTCACAGAAAATTTTGTGACATTTTTTTCCACAATTCTTCGTCCAAGTCTTTAAGAATTGTATCTCAAAGACCTGTGGAAAATTTCATGATCGATTGACTAGTTCTCAAGAAATCCTGCCAACCGACTTCAAAAGCACAGTTTCGAGAAAACGCGTTTGAAGACGGCGCACTTAGCCTAGCTAGCCTCGAGCGCACAAGATCTTAAGGCAGTATCTCCAAAACTGTTACTCGGGTCAAGATGAAAATTTAGGACAATATTCCAGAGATGTTGTAGAATTTAATAGGACAATGAAAAAATACGATTTTTGAAACCTGTAAACCCATTTAACCCCTTAAATATTTTTTTTTTGCATTCTCTATATCGTCAACTAAAATGCAAAATAATGTACTTATGATCAAAAAAATTCGAAATTGAGTGTTTCATTGATTACAATCCACTACTTCAAATTACATACATACATCTAAGTACATATGTCCAACATTTTAAGGTTCGGCTATAAGATATAACCCAATTTTAACCAATATTTAAATTTTGTTTCACTCATGTTTCATTTTATTAAATGTTTCATTCTTTCCTCTGTAAATTTCCGAAAATGTTGTTACGTTGTTTGCATTTTAGGTGACGATATCTATGTATGACACCCGTTCTTTTTCTTCAAAGTTGTTTTTTTGTTTTGTACCCTTAACAGGATCATAATGTGTCTACCACCCAAGAGGAAACGTCGGCGGCCCCACTCATGGCGCTATGATTTATTTTTCAAAACAACGGTACAGACTCCGAATATTTTGTTCAGATGGGACCGCTATAGCAGCTTCGGTTCAGCCGAAGTTTACCTTTTTTCTTCTTTTTAACTTATTTGGTCACTATTTATTCGTTGTCTTCGAACTTTCCACTTACCTATTTCTTCACTAAAGATATTCACTCCAAATCGAAAAGATAGATCCTAAGCTGCTCGTGTCTAAACAGAGCAAGATGTTTCTTTAATCAGTAATATTGTACAGATTACGAATATCTGTTAAAGTTCTCCCAAAACTTAAAAAAACACTAAGCTGGTAACGCGTTTAGAGATAAATAAAGAAACACCAGCACAAGGTCGGGTTTGGGGTTCGATATCTCGCAAACGAATATGATTTTAATACATAGCATATTTATATAGCATATTTCTAGTTATGTATGTCTATATTAGAAATATACAAATAAAAAGTATGTTTTTTCAAATCGCGAAGGTAGACAAGCCTATTAAGTCAAATAATATGAGTGTAAAAATATTCAGTATATGTAAATAAGTATGGACTTCATTACCAAATGCACTAGGTCTACAAATTATGTCCAAAAAACGACAGGAATTCTTATATTTTTATTACTGCAGTGGATAAGCAATAATTCTCAAGACAAATTGTTAGCTTGTCGCATCCAACAAATCATCACAAAGACGCTGCTTTCCAACAAATAACTTTGTTAGTTGAAGTACACAGTAGTTATTTGTACGGTCCATAGAAAAGAGCTGATTTTACGAAATAAGAACCCGCATAATGTTGACAATTTTTTGCTTTCAAGTTATTATTACGCTTGGTGCATACACTTGCAAATACATACATATGTACTCGTATGTATAAGTCTAAACTACAGTAAAAAGAAGCAGGACCTCATATGAAAACTAGTTATACAGAGACAACTCTTGTGCACGGTTATCCAACTTGTACAAACTTATTTCATTGTAAATATGATTTTTAATACCGTTATGCAGGTCTCATCTTCTTCTTTATGGGCGCAGACAACGTCATCGCGATTTCTGTCTCTTAACTCGCTGAACTATGTCAATGCCATTCTATATCTTATACAGCTCATCGTTCCATCGACTGCGGTATTCGCCGTTGCCAATGCGCAAAAGACCATAAATCTTCCTCAAAACCTTTCTCTCGAAAACTCGTAACTTCGACTCATTAGCTATTGTCAGCATCCATGCTTATGCAACCATATAGCAGGACGAGAATAATGAGTGACTTATAGAATTTGATCTTTGTTCGTCGAGAGAGGATATTACTTCTCAATTGCCTACTCAGTCCGAAGTAGCACCTGTTGGCAACAGTTACTCTGCGTTGGATTTCGAAGCTGACGTTGTTGTTGGCGTTAATGCTAGTTCCAAAATTGACGAAATTATCTACC